>NC_086319.1:71632905-71882905 GCF_036172605.1 Pelobates fuscus
GCTCTCTTTGCGCCAGGACAGCCCATCAGACAATGTAAATACATTTATTTGCTGCTGTATTTTTATGTGTATATGATTTATAAAAATAGTAACATGCTGACAATGCACTCTATGTAAGCCACACATTTCAAACCGCCTTTATACACTAGCCAAGTAGTGAAAAAGAAACCCATTACTGACAGATGTAGAACATTCTCTTGCTGTTTAGATGCCCAATTGATGGATTTCTATTGATGATGGAAATAATATACAGCATTATCGCTTTGTTTTATGTACAGCTGCCGCAGATGCTTCTCAAGCTCTCGACATCCGATCTGCTTTCAAGAGGAGGTAAGTTTATGCAGAGATTGTTGAAATCTTTATTATAGCAGTTAGGTTCTAAAAGAAGCAATCATCTAATGCATGGGTCCTCAAACTCTGGCCCCCCAGATGTTGCTGAACTACAACTCCCATGATTCTTTGAATTACATAGATAGCCAGAGAATCATGGGAGTTGTAGTTCAGCAACATCTGGGGGGACGGAGTTTGAGCACCCATGAATTCTAATGTTATAAAACTGAGACTTAAAAAGTTATTCCATCTTCTTCAAATACTCAATAACGTTAAACAGATTTCTTCCCGCATTTCAGCATCGTAGCCCCTGTGAAAATGTTACACATTTAAAACTTGAGAAGTGGTTGTAGTTATAGTAGATTTGTCATGAAGAACCTAAAACTGTCTATTTGAATTATAATATTTTAAAAACTATTTTGGCATTTTATGGTTTTGTTTTTTTTAATCATAGCTATCAACCTACAATTCATAGCACATTATTACAATATAAACATGTATTTGTAACACTAATGCAGTTATGTAATATTTTGACATTTTTGTATTTTATTTTCCTACCCACGAGTTGAGTACAATATAATTCAAAGTCCACCGTAAGGATAACAGCAGGTAGTGATTTTTTTACTACGATACAAATCTTTGTTACTTTTTAACTTGCACATTGCCGAAAGCTTGTCTATTTTTTTTTCTTTCTTTCTTTTATTATTGTGTTACTGACTGTTCAATAGTAAAATGAAAGGGAAAAAAACGGCTTTTGTGATGATGTTGGCAGAGCGCCAATCATAATAGTGCTTTTGTGTAGCATGTGCAATAAGTATTGTTCGATGAACAATACATCAGAAAGTCACAACATTCGTTAAATGTTGCACTCATTGTTTCACAAGAAAATAAGCCTTTCTTGTGAAAGGGGTATGTTGATATGACATTCTGCATGAGTTAGTGGTCTGTATTTGAAGTCATGTGAATGTCTCTCTGTACTAAACAAAGATTTGATCTCTTTATGTCAACGACAGTGGTGAAGGACAAGAGGATGCAGGGGAGCTTGACTTTAGTGGTCTCTTGAAACGTAGGTGAGAAAACCAATGTTGATGTGAGCTGTGACAAGCTATACCCATCTCAACCATTTATGGTTTTCAGACAACGGTTTGATGAGTTCCTCCTTTTTTTCTCCCCATCATCATCATCATCATTTCAAAAAAAGAAAATATATGCAATTTTTCCATATAATATCTCCTTAGGGGCTTCTCAGTCTTTGCATGTTCCTTTATAGTGCATATAGCATGTGCATGTATATGTCTGATATAAAATTAATTGGAGCATTTAATAATATAAATGCAATTTAACGCATATTTGGAATGGAGTCTTCCTTTAGATACATCATTCTAGAAATTGGCTCTCTTGTGTGCATGTCAATATATGCAGTGGTGTATTTTCGATCTGTGCTGCCCTGGTTATGACGGAACTCAGGCACCCCCTAATTTAAATTTGCCTCACTCTTCCTGTCAAGGCCACACCTCCTGCCGTTAAAGACTATCACACAGACACACACTGTCAGATACACTAAAATACACACACACTCACTTATTTGACACAATCTGACAGACACACACAATTACTGACTCACTCACAGACACACACTGACAGACACACACACTCACAGACATACACACACTTACTGGCATACACTATCACTAAGACACACACACACGATTGCACTGACAGAAACACACACTCACTCCCAGACATACACTGACAGACACACACAATCACTCAGACACACAGGCTCCCTCACAGATACAGACATACACACAAACACTCACAGACACAAACACTCACTTACAGACATAAACACATTCACTGACAGACACATACACTCACAGACACACTCACTCACAGACACACACTGACAGACATACAAACATTCACTGACAGACACACACACACACACTCACAGATACACACACACACTGACAGCCAGACACACACACAAACATTTCCCCCAATACTCACAGACTATTTTTTTTATTATTATTTAAATCCACCCAGCCTCCCCACCTTTGGGAGAGCTAGGTGGATTTTTTTACCTGGGGTCCAGTGGGGCTGCTGGCCAAGAAGGAAGGTGTGCAGGCATGTGGGCGGACAGTTGAGGTGCAGACGGGGGGCGAGGGAGCGCTGATTTGTGAGCTCTCCCTGCTCAGCTCCCTCACACACCGCAGAGTGATGCCGGGAGCCAGAATGTGGAGCTCAACTAGCTGCCTGCCACCAGACTAACAATGTATTTGCCTGGGCATTTGGGGGAAGCATTTCTTGCCGCCCCCTGGAAAGTGCAGCCCAAAGCAAATGCCTTGTTTGCCTCACGGAAAATACAGCGCTGAATATATGTCTTTGTTAAAGTTGTTAAATGAAAATGGTGACTATAGTCATTTACTACCTCCTTAATGTGAAAGATGTGGTTTCTGATTTGGTTCCAGATGATATGTGTTCAACAATAATGCATGCTTTATGGTGTATTGTCACTAAACAGAGGAAACCCCGTTGAGACAACTTACACCAAAATAACCAATTTGTAGAAGGAAAAAACAAGCTCCTGCACATATGAGTTGGATTTTTTCCCCCAATTTAATTGGTATGGCCTGAAATGTAAAGTCACCTCAGCTTTTTCAGTAGATTCCTAGCTTTTTCGGGACTGCAGCCGACAGGAGTTGTATTTCCACAACAGCACACTTGACCATCCCTCATATAGAGGACCACAGCTAGATTAACCATAAGACAGTCCTAGGCCCAAGGGCTAGACAACCATGAACTGGAAACAACGAATTTGCTTGGTACCATTAACCATCCCTATTTGAAGAATAAACGGGGGGACCAAAATGGTAACCTGCGTAGGGCCCTGTGAGATCTTAATTCTTCTCTGTAGAGGCCACATTTGTGTATTTGCTCTTCTAAGAGAATAAGCCAATTTGTTTGCAACAACTAGTTAATTTATTTTATTTTATTTATGCAAGAGGTTTCACACCCTGTATGCCTTCACTTCTTCATACTTTCAGGATCTATGCAATTGCTGCTTGCTGTACTGCATTTAACAGCATTGTACGACTCAGAGTAGCAATAACTAGATTTTGCTTGTCGTATTGCTTTTGTACGCTTTATGGTTTGGTTTATTAATTCACTTTTTTAAGTGAATTCTGGTTTAGGCCTTAACTTAATAATTTTGGATAAGTCTTTCAAATTATTTATCAGTGAGAAAAAATAGAATGTAGTAAAACTAAAAAAAAAAGTTTTTTTTTAATATAACTTTTAATGAAAATTAGTTACTTTACTTACTCTCTGTTTTTCTTTTGTGTTGACATTATATTTTTTCCACTTTAGAGTACATTACTGTCATATTTATACATCCATGCGTTGGATAGTTTTGACTAGTTTTCATTAAAAGTTATATTTTTTAAAAACATTTTTGGGGAGTTTCACTACTATTTTTTCTCACTAGTATGTTTAAGGGATCAAACCCCTTATAGGGTGATAAATCATCTCCCCTAACTATATGCTTATAGACAATATCTATATCACTTCTTCAAATGATTTATCCACATAAGTCATCATTAATGTCTTTGGGAATTATTGCAGATAAAACATTAAAAAATATATGACTTACCAAAAATTATTCAAGCGAAGCCTTAGATAGCATAAATATAGTCCCTGTCCATCATGCAGGTTTGCCCACTGATTGTAGGACATGCAGGGAGCACTGTTCAGTGTTCTCTGCATTGTCCTAGTGCCCTTAACGCAGGGCAAGCACGTGTAATGCTGCATTTGCACCATACGTTTTTTGGACAGTTTCCTAGGTGTCCCAAAAGCGGGACACCATGAAACAAACCTGGGACGGAGGGACAGAACCCACAAATCTGAACTGTCCAGCGGAAATGGGGACAGTTAGAAGGCCTAAGATAGATAGGCGGATGGCAAACAGCCAAGCACATAGATAAAAATAGTCCTAGCACCTGGACAACGTTTCTGAGTATTTGGTCCAGTGTATACAAAATTTTACTGAATTTGTACACTTATATTTGACTAGTTCTTAAAAATAACAAAAACGAAATTCAATGTAGATACCACCAGATTCACTTTACTCATTAATATTTTTTCTGAACAATGAGATGTTTCTCACAGGTACATTCACTGAATATATATGAAATGTTTAAATATTTATAAATGATCTTGAAATGGGCATTGAAAGCCATGTATCAGTGTTTGCAGATGACACAAAACTTTGTAAAGTAATAAAATGTGAGCAGGATATTGCCTTGCTGCAGAGGGATTTGGATAGATTGGGGGACTGAGCACTAAAATGGCAGATGAAATTTAACGTAGAAAAATGCAAAGTTATGCACTTCGGGGTTAAGAATGCACAAGCAATTTACACCCTAAATGGTAGTGAACTAGGGATAACCACACACAAGAAGGATTTGGGAATTGTTATAGACAATAAATTAGGTAGCAATATACAATGTCAATCTGCCGTTGCTAAGGCCAGTAAGGTTTTGTCATGTATAAATAGGGGCATAAATTCTCGAGATGAAAATATAATTTTGCCTCTTTATAAATCGCTGGTAAGAGCACACCTTGAATATGCTGTGCAATTTTGGGCAAAGAAAGATATCATAGCACTAGAAAAAGTGCAGAGACGAGCTACAAAATTGATAAAGGGAATGGAGCATTTTAGTTATGAAGAAAGGTTACAAAATTTAAATCTCTTTAGTTTTGAAAAACTGCGCCTGAGAGGGGATATTATAACATTATACAAATATATTCGGGGCCAGTACAAACCATTATCTGGAAATCTATTCATAAACAGGGCTATAAATAGGACACAAGGCCACACATTTAGGCTTGAAGAAAGGAGATTTCATCTAAGGCAAAGAAAAGTTTTTTTTACAGTAAGAGCAATACGGATATGGAATTCTTTGCCCGAAGAGGTGGTTTTGTCAGAGTCTATACAGATGTTTAAACTGCAATTGGATAAATACTTGCAAAAACATAACATACAGGGATATAATTTCTAATTAGTGGGGTAATAGCTGCTTGATCCAAGGAGACATCTGACTGCTATTTTGGGGTCAATAAGGAATTTTTTCCTAGTTTGTTGCAAAATTGGAAGCGCTTCAGACTGGGTTTTTTGCCTTCTTTTGGATCAACCGCAAAAGCATATGTGAGGAAGGCTGAACTTGATGGACGCTCTCTTTTCCTTTTTTTTTTTTTCAGCTATGTAACTATGTAACTACATGGCCTATTTCCTCACGACCCTATTTAAGGATATTATGACCAATGACGGATTATTTTAATCCCTTCTTATGAGCTACAACACACTAATACCCAAGAACAAGACTCAGAACATAGTATGTTTTATAAATGGTTTATTCTATGCAAATGATAACTCCAGCTCATAGTATTGCCTACTATGGGCACACATTTCTAATGAACTCCAACCTAAACATTTTCACAAAATTTTCAATGTTTGTGGCAGCAAAGTACTTGTTTTATTCATATATCAATTATGTATACTAACCTTGTCAAACTACGTTTATTAAAAAAAAAAAAAAAAAAAAGAGGCAGTTATCCATACACTTCGGGGTTGTCCTTTAATAGACCATTTCTATTTTACAGCCAGATCCTAAAAATGTTGCATCATTTTTTCCCCAAATGTTAGAGAGGTTAAACCTGAAGAAGGTCCAGAGATAGATGTGTGGGAAATTCTTAAGAATGCTAGCCCGAACGAGTATGAGAAGATTGCATTTCAGTATGGAATCACTGACCTCAGGGGTATGCTGAAGAGGTTGAAACGCATGCGCAGGGAAGAAAAGAAAAGTGAAGGTACAGCAAATTAAATGAAAAACTCATTAGGGTATTTACTAAATTCTGAATTTCAGTGATTTAAAGCCGAATTGAAAAACTGGTTGATAATATAGCCAAGCAGTATGCTAAATCTGTGTTGAAAGGTTTTGTTTAATTAAAAGCGTTTATTATCAAAGATAACTCTTCTTGTAATGGATTAGATTCAGTTATTTTCTTTTTTATATTTTAAGCATTTTCCAAGAAACTGGATCCAGCTTATCAGATTGACAAAGGTGGTCGGGTGAAGTTTGTGGTAGAACTTGCTGATCCAACAGTTGAACTGAAATGGTACAAAAATGGTCAGGAGATCCGTCCCAGCACGAAGTAAGTCAAACCATTGACATTGGTTTCACTAAAAATGCTCATATATAACATTTGGATTGTCATATGGGTACCCCATTGTTTTGAATGCCTGAAATTCAAAGCTATGTAGAAACACAGAGAGAAAGAAAGATAGATAATTAGACAATCAGTGAGACAGTGAGATAAAGGTCACAGACTCAAACAGGTAGCATGTGTTTGCATAACTTTTAACACTGCACCAATCCAAATCAAGTCAACAACATTGGTTGCATACCTTTTGGTCTCATACTTGATGCAAGTCAAAAGCAGGCACTCTGGGGTTATATAGGGCCTCTGTTACCTGTGAGTGCATTATTGTAATTCTGTGTGTTTTCTGATTAGTGACTTGGCTCTGTTTTTTGACTACTCCGATCTCTGGAATCCTAGACATTGGCTCTGTCATCTTGCATACCAATATTTCTATACTACTCGATCACGGCCTGCCCCAGTTCACTTTTCTGTTTGTTTGTCAAACTGTGTTCTATACTATCCAACGTTCAGCTCAGCCACTCTAAGAACCAGAACCACATTGTCTTTCCTCTTTATATCTGGGTCTGTGATAGTTATGCTTGGCTTTTCAGATGTTCATGTCCTATATTTCCCAAGATGCTCAACCAAGCTGAAGTTCACAGAAACTACAGAGATTTCTGATAGGCTTTATATCTAGATGCATTACTGTTTATATACACACATCAGGAATGGACCTTTTCAAGAGCATGCATTGTCTTGTCAAATCAAAACCATTATGATTTAGCTTGCCAAATAGCACAAATCTTAGGTTTGCACAATGGCTTTGTCACATATTTATTGTAATTTTTTTTGTTATTTTGTATAATGAATTTAATTCAACAGGTATATATTTGAGCACAAAGGAAACCAGAGGATACTTTTTATCAATAATTGTACATTAGCTGATGACGCAGCCTATCAAGTGTGCGCGGGAGATGAAAAGTGTTCAACTGAGCTGTTTGTAAGGGGTATGTCACTCAGTTATTATATTATTAAGGTTTATTTGACATTATCTTGCAACTCAGTCAGGGGAGGGAGGTATTCAATAAACACCAAACGGTAATGAATTTAAAACCTGATTGCAAAATTTATACTAAAATTGATCTAATGCATAAAATAGGAGTACAGCAGTTGTCCCTGTTGGCATTTGCTATCAAAAGCAATTATTTTATTAGAATACAGTTTTAATATACAGCAATGGGGGAGCATGAAGACATGGCTATTCTCAACTGTTTCCCAATTTATTTTTATACAAAGTATGCACAGAAGTGAAGATTTCAAACTTTCCATACACAATTACAGTGGGGCCGTATGTGCTACAGGGACCTAGATTTAGATGTACAAAGTCAATCATTGACTGAAAACTGCTTAGTTAAGTTTGGTTCTGGCTTCATGAAAAATTCTGATGCTAGCTTAATGTTCATTACTGTTTGAATTTGACCGTAGAGCCACCTGTGTTGGTTACAAAAGAACTGGAAAATGTTAGTACATACTGTGGAGAAAGAGTGGAAATGGAGTGTGAAGTTTCCGATGCCGAAGCAAATGTGAAATGGTAAATGATTAGTCCCTCTCAAGATATAGCAGATATTAAAGGAACTATCTCAATATAATTAATTGACATACAGCAGACAAATATTGCTTATATATACAGTAGATAGATGTTAAATAACAGATTGTTGTAGCTCTTTAAGATCATATGGAAAAGGTCAACCAGTCTTACATATATTCACAATTTAAATAAGTTAAAGGGCACTCTTAAATCTCCAAATTCCCAATTAAAAAAGGTTCCTTAGAAGGATTTTGAAAAAGACACTCAATGCATAACAATATGGCAGCTAAATCCCAGCATCACCTATTAAGGCAAAATTGTATATAGCATACTGGTTCATACTCTATTTCATCCTATACTAACCGTATCCCTATCTACATATAAACAGATTGTGATACTTTAAAAAATACATTGAAAAGAAAACAAATATTACCAAGATAACAAGGATCATGTAACATTTTTGTCTGCGTCTATTAGGTTTAAGAATGGTGTTGAAATTACTAATGAGCCAAGATCACGGTACAGGCTGAAGGTGGATGGTAAAAAGCATACCTTGATTATAGATGAAGTGGACAGAGGGGATTCTGCTACGTACTCAGTAATGACCACAGGCGGACAGTCGGCGGCACAGCTGCAGGTTGATTGTAAGAGCACAACTGCAAATATTTATTCTAAATATTTATTAAAGCAGGTATAGATCACATATATATTATATATGTAAAACCAGCATGTTTATATTATTTATGTGTATATGTATGTATATTTATGTGTATATGTATATATATATATAGACAAACATTATTTAGCATGTTTATATTATTTATTTGTACATGAAAAATAAAAACGTGTATGTGTATGTTATATATATATGTATACATATATATATATATATATATATATATTGTATTTAATTTGTGTTATTATTGATTTATATATGGTAAATACATATATATATATATATATATATATATATATCATAAGTTGCCAGATCACTTGTGCATCCACTTATTTATTAGGCAGAACATACTCTCAACTCATGGCTCAGATGTTGGTAATGATGAAGCCACACAGCCATAGTGACCAGTGTATGCTGTACGTCTAATGAAAGGATTCTGTAATGACTGTTTAGATCAGGCATAGGCAACCTGCGGCACTCCAGATGTTTTGGACTACACCTCCCATGATGCTTTGCCAGCATTATGGATGTAAGAGCATTATGGGGGATGTAGTCCGCGACTTCCGGAGTGCCGAAGTTTGCCAATTCCTGGTTTAGATGAATCCTGAAGATGCTAATAATATACGGTGATCTTACATGGGATGTTTCTTTGCTTACTTTAAAGTGCGACCTCTAAAGATTTTACAGCCATTGACTGATATGACTGTGAATCTTGGCAAGGAAATTAATCTGAAGTGTGAAATCTCCGAAAACGTACCAGGGAGATGGTACAGGAATGGACAGCTTATTCATGGCAGTGATCGAGTACAGTTATATCATAAAGGAAGGTGAGGTTTATAAATGTAATTTTTCCCGCGGTTTCCATTCTGCTGTTTAACCAAGCCAACCAGCCCTGGAAATAAATTGGCCATAATTATTTTGTGTATCCAACTCTGTTCCAGTCGTGGGCAATTCCCTTCATTGCTAGTCCCTCGAAACCATTATAAATTATTATCCATTACAACGTAATGTTTTGCGTATTTTCCCCCCCTAAATCAATATGCAACATTAAAGATATACCTTATATAACATTTGTGATTATTGCCTTATTTTTTAACCTTCTAAATTGATATATCACTTTATTACCTGTCCCTTAGGATTCACAGATTAGATATACAAAATGCTTTAGTTGAAGATGAAGGAGATTATTCGTTTGTTCCAGATCTGTATCTAACTAATATTCCTTGCAACATCCATGTCATTGGTATGTACTCAAGGTATTTGAATGTGTTGTTGATTTTGCATGAAATTAATATACTGGTCTGTTTGTCTATGTTCTTAACTAATTACCCTGTCATGTAAAACATTCTGATTCCAGTTTTAAATGATGAAATTATGGAACATTTCTTTAAAAATGTTTTACAGTTACAATTCCCATAATTCTTTTGTTCTTGGTCAGCCTTTATAATATATAATATATATAATAAAAGTTAAATTGTAAGAACACGAAGACAGATCCAGTTTGCTCAAATCTGACATACACTAAGTTGTGATGGTCACACTTGCAGAATAAGTTCTGTTACAAATGTACGATCACTATGATGCATTAACGATTTTTGTTCTTTATATCGATTTAGCAAGGCCTATATGGTGAAAAATAACATGCAAAACACACCTAAATCATGTCAGTTGCTGCCCTGACTCGTGTGAACTAATTAAAAAACAGGGAACACTTTGCAGTATCTAATCTTCAAACCTTTATTTTACCCATTCACTGTTTTTTTAAAATAAACTAAACAAATACTGATTTTTGCTTTACAGATCCTCCTCGAATCCACTTTGATTCACTTAACTATCCTGATAATACAGTGGTTGTTGTAGCTGGAACAAAGCTACGACTTGAGGTTCCAGTTACTGGAGAACCAGCTCCAAAAATTATTTGGAGTAGAGGAGATAAGGTAAATTGTAACGTCTAGATGTGTGGCATTGTTTTATGGCTAAGGTTTGCTCTTGCTTGAAGAAATTAGATTTATTTGCAGAGAAATGCTTTGAAGAACATCTTAGAGTCGTTGGGGGTTGAAGGGAGCTAGAGATTTAGATATTGGTAGGTGAGTTGTTTTGGGGCAAAGAAACCAACTTTTTTCAGAATATAAATCTGCCCTACTATATGTACTTTGGTTAACATTGCCAGAGAGTTTGATATTGATGCTGAAAAGGTTTGGACTTATTCACAACTGATGATATATATTGAGGGTAACGGGTTGTATTCACTCCCAAATTTCACAGACAATCTTGACTTTTACTACCTATCCCAGTCCCCTGGTAGTGAAGCACAGAGACCCATGTCTTTAACCAAATTTATTTTACCTTATTTTATGGATTTATAAAAAAGAAGCAGTTCTTGATCATTAAAAAAATTAAAACTATCTGGACGGCGACCTGGGTCATGTCACTCTGAGACGAACAAGGTAACCACGTGCTACAGCACCGGCCTCCCACAAGGGCCACAATCACACACACTCGTTCATCTATACAACTCACCGCTCCCAAGTTGCACGGTCCAGGGATGCGTTCTAGACGCCCTAGGCCTAATACAGCTGCCTGCACATACTACAAGGTCTAATTGCACTGCCAAATTTTGTTAACCTGAACTATGTTTGTTTAATTTTTGTTAGAATTTGTACTTCTCTCACCTTATATCGTTGGCATAACATTTGTCCTGCACAACAAATACCTTGTGGAACTGCCAACCTGATCTCTGTTCATTATAATTGTCAACATGTTACTTTTCTTACTTTCCTGACTATATTGTCAATTATTACTATAAAAATCAATAAATAAAGAATATATTTTTTAGAAAATCTATAAATTAAATGATATTTCCTTATATCCATAGTGGATCACAGATTTGAGTGGTCGCGTACGGGCAGAGTCTTACCCCGATCATGGCCTTTTGGTCATTGACTCAGCAGAGAAGGAAGACACTGGCACATACAGGATTATGGTAAAGAACGAAGCAGGTGAAGCTGTTGCTCATATCAAAATAAAGGTTGTAGGTGAGTTACAATGATAATTGGAAATATAAGCACTTTCTAACTTTTGTCCATATTATTTCCTATCTGTAATGCAGAATATGAACTTAAAATGGGAGAAGGAGCTAAACAACGAGTGGGAGCCCTTTCAATGGTATAGGGCTATGAGATCAACTAAGGCTGCCACACATAATATACAATACATAGAAGCAACATACAAAATGTGGCTACGGTGGTACATGACACCACAAAAATTGGCGCAAATATATCCAGAGAACGTGGGGACATGTTGGAGATGTGGGGAAATGGAAGGATCTATGACCCATATATTTTGGCAGTGTAAAAAGATTATTGATGGATGGAAACACATTTAACAATTCATTTTTAAAGTTACAAACACATCGATGCCCCTGCAACCAGAAATATTCCTACTACACATTATGCCAGAGAGAATATTGCTACAAGAAATAGTGCTAATTATACATATTTTGATGGCTACAAAAAATGCTATAGCCAATTTATGGAAAACAAAACAAGTGCCATCATTAAGTATAATAAGGGAAAAGATCTCTACTACCAAAATCTACGAGGAGATGGCATATGGGCTAAAAGGCAAACAAAATATTTTTGATAAAATTTGGGTGAGGTGGAAATGAAATGAGAGAAAATTAAGAGAAAATAAGGGGAAAGAAATAAGCAAAATAGCTTAATTAATACAGATGGCTAATACAATGTAGGTGGTACAAAACAAACGAAGGAAGAGGGAAGGGAAGGGAAGAGAGACGAGGGAAAGAGAACGAGAACAGAAAAAAAAAGTGTTTGAGATTCAAGCAGCAGGAACAGATTGATAAAGACGTTTGATATGAAATTTTATAAATTAAATAAAATTGGAAATGCAGATTCATAAAAGAAAGAATTACTATAATTAAATGTACATTTTTATTTTTATTTTAGCTTTTTTTTCTTCTTTATAGAGAAGGAGGGATAAAAACCTAATTTAATACAAGAATCAGGATATGTATAAATTATATCAGAAGGGATAAAAAAGAAATGCCTAATGTAAAAAAGAATTCAGTGATGTAAAGATATAAAAAAGTGTTACTGAAGCCGAAAATAAGTCAGAAGAGATTGTAAGATGTATAAAAGTAAAAGATGGTAATAGAATATCTTGCATTGTGAATGGTATTTTTCTCTTTCCGTATATTATTTATTTATTTTATTTATTTACTTTTTTTTTTGTCTGTTGTGTTTTTTCTGTAATTTGAAAAAGTGAAATAAAGATTTAAACATGAAAAAAAAAGAATATGAACTTAAAAGAATACTCTTTGCAACATAACAAATGCAGTGATGGATCAAGGATGCTTTATGTGCTGTCCCCATTTACTTTCAAGCCATTTTCAAGCCGTTTGACAAAGAACATGGGTCTTCCAGCACCCAAAGCGTCGCTTCTCTGTTGCCACTCAGATAAAGTGAAAGCATCACTAATATATTTTCTGTCCAAAGGCCAAACTTAGAAGGAATTAAAGACTGCTTGTATTAGGGATAGGTTTACCAGAGTGCTCGAAGCCTAAAACTGTTGTCCGGCCAGCTTTGGACATGAAACTTCCACTCTCTTAACAGGCTTTACTTTTTGATAAGTCAACACGGTTTGGCTGAACACAGGGTTCGGCACCCAAAAGTTCTTTCCACCATAACCACTACCATAAGATATAGTTGTTATGTTATATTATGCTCTCCTTTAAGGAAACTCATTTTTCTCTTCTGATAATTAGCGGATAGACCTGTATATCTCGATCAAAGTAGGCCATCTTTTGCAATCTGTCCCAGTGCAACATGCGGGGGAACAGATTACAAAGGATGCTGGACAAGGTACAAATAAAGCTGTCATGTAGCTACTGTAGATTTTAAACTCCATTTGCCCTGACCCTGATTTGGAGCAGAGAATAAAATTGTAATTACACATTTGGCCTGCCTCCTGTCTGCAACACTATCCTCCATTGGATCGGTTAATTTTATGTTCATTTTATGCATTTTTTTTGTTCACAGTGTTTGTATGAAGTTAGATCAGATGTGTTGCAGTTCTGATAAAACAAACAAAACGCACCTATCATTAATTACCTATTATTTCCATAAGAAGCTAAACAAGAGGAGAAGGCAAGGGTTAGGGAGAAAGTCCTCTGGTAAACTTCCTAAATCTCAACCTTCTCCTTTCACAAGTAAAGATTGACTTGAAAAGCTGTTAGTTTCATTGTGGGGGTTAGAGGATAGGTGGTAGAAGGAAAGTGACTTGGTTAAGGGCAAACAAGATGGTGGACAGCAGGAATAAAGAAGGAAAGTTGACTGAAAGTAGGAAATGCAAGTGACAAGATGCAATGGCAAGTGACAATGCCAAGAGGACATGTGGTAGTGGAGATAGGGCAAGTGGCATGTACAGTATAAGGCTCAATGAGCTAAAATCCAATGCAAGACTGTAAGTGACATTGGAAACAGAGAGAACATGTGACATGTTAAGTGAAATTCGGCAAATAACAGGGAAAGAGGGCAAATGGCATGAAATAATGAAAGCACATGTGACTTAAAAAAGGAGAAGCTCACAACTTAGGGAGTTGGCTGAGTAGACTGATCAGGCAGTTTAAGTTGTTGTAGAATGGAAAAGATTGGTGCTATATATTCTATCATGATATAAAGCTTAAAATTATTATTATTGCCATTTATATAGCGCCAACAGATTCCGCAGCACTTTACAATATTATGAGAGGGGGGATTTAACTATAAATAGGACAATTACAAGAAAACTTACAGGAACGATAGGTTGAATAGGACCCTGCTCAAACGACATTTAAGTTGTAATTATGTGTCTATATATATGAAAATGTGTTTTCCAGATATCCCTGATGCTCCTCAGGCTCCTGAAGTAACAGAGGTAGGAGAAGACTGGTGTAGTATGAAATGGGATCCCCCATTATATGACGGAGGATTACCTATACTTGGTAGGTTTAAATGTCTAAATGTTCTCAATAGGTTGGCAGTTGCGCTTAAGATGGGTAGATATGTGAAACAAAATAACAGAGATCCAATGGTGGAGCATATCTCTATATCTAGACAAGGATATGTGTAGAGATCCACTTACATTGGGTCGAAGTTTGTTCCAGCTCTAGGATATTGAGCCTTGGTAGAACAATCCCTGCCTCAGGATATGTGGATGTCTTCTTACACTCAATATTGGTAACACATATATATAGCAATAGTATATAGTGTAGTATGTATTTCAGCTATGGATAATAATGTAAGTATATAGTTTATGCACTCTCATGATACGGAGCTTCGAATTGCTCCAACAGATCAGCGTATAGTCAGCGGTATCATATAAAATAAAATTCACATATAGTGCTCACTGTAGACAAAACCGTGCATTGAAGGAAAGAATATTACATTTGTGTACGGGATTATGGAAGGGGGCGCACATTAAAGTGTGTGTAGTTTTTATAAATAAGAGTCGGTTGAGGTGTGCCGAAACCGACGCGAGGTTAGGCCTGCAAAAGAGGGCCCACCCAGATATAATGATATATAAAGAGGGTGTGGTGGGAGGGAATTTCCGAAATCGTCGAAGACAGGTAAGTAAGGGGTTTGCTGGGTTTAAATAGGCTTAAAATCCCTCCCACAACTTCAGGCATACGCCTTCTATATATCTGAGCATTTTTAGGTATTGCTCAGTCCTTAATGTTTTAGTAGATAATATCCCCACTATGAATATGACTGAAGGAGTGTGGTCACAGATGAGAAGGAATCCAGGAGCAGGATATATTTTTTTTACTTTATTTATGACTAAAAAAAACAATAAAAGATAATTTTACATAAAAAAATAGCACATTTTACCTTATCAAAAAGGCTTTCAAAGTGTAAAAAAAGAAGCTCCTGAGTACTGCCTGCTTATATAGGTCTGTTACAAGTCAAATATGCCACCAAGATGGCATCATACAGCTTTAATTAGTGACCTATGAAATCATAGGTAAAGGATAAACAATTAAAATCGTGTGAAGTTAAAAATACTAAATCTAAGGTGGCATCCAGTAGCCTATGACCTTTTGGCCATTTTTGCTATAAAAAAAAAAGCAGAAAACAAATGTTTAGCTGCAGCACCAGGTGTTATTGACATGTAACTTTGCACACTGGGTGGCACCTAATCTAGCCAGAGACGTTTAGCTGCCTATGGCAGAAGCTGTTTGGGTATTTGGGTACAGTATGTACCCCACAGATATGTCACAGAGTATTTGACTTTCTGATTTGTGTACAATATTTAGGCTACTTCATTGAAAGGAAAAAGAAGCAGAGCTCCAGATGGATGAGGTTGAACTTTGACCTATGCAAAGAAACAAATTTTGAACCCAAAAAAATGATTGAAGGTGTGGCATATGAAGTGCGAGTATTTGCTGTTAATTCAATAGGAATTTCTAAACCCAGCGAGCCATCGAAGCCTTTCGTCCCATTAGGTGAGCAAATAGTTGACTGTTATGCACAGAACTGTGTACATATATAAACAATGATATAAATGTATTAAGTGTATGGTAAATGTATAAAGAGCAATATAAATATATAAATTTAGTGTTCAAACGGCTTTTATTTGTGCCATCGAAAATGTACAACAGTGCGATGGGATAGCAAAATAGGAGACACGCAGGTCTCGCAAAATCGGGAACAGCAATATGATTATAAATAAATGTAAACCTAAACTATATTAACAGTTAGAAGGTGGTACAGTATCAGTATCGGTAAATTTGTTATGTTACATGCATTCAATATGCAGACGTCTGCATCCTATGGTCATACAATAAGGGGTGAGTGTGTCACCTCTGGGTGAGCCAGGTAGCAATTGTGTAGTACGTGGTCAAGATTCGCCTGACATCATAATGATTGCATATAGCCTAGGAGTATCTTCTAGGCGGGTAGGGGCCATTATAGCGTCTGTGGTATAGCTAACCTGAAGGTTTAATTCGTAGAGGGGACTTGTCATCCCATACAATATTGATAAATAGTGGGTTTCCATTGGGTCTTATTGCCTTTGGCCATGCACACCTCGCGCAGGTCCTGTTTTGTCGTACGGGCGGTATAATCTGTTGGTTCAGTCTATAATAGTGGGCAGTAGCGAGTTACGGAGCATCCGTATAACACCTGAGGCCCAAGCCTGCCATACCCTCCCGTTTGACTAGCAACGGGGCAATTGTCCCCCCCCCCCAGATTCTCCCCTGCCGGTTAATGCAGGGCTGGCATTGTCCAAGTGCCAGCCCTGCAATGTGCCTGCGGACCGGGGAGGGAGATCAGAGATCCCTCCCCGGTCCGCAGGCACATTGCTGACAGCCGGCAGGGGAGGGAGTGAGAGAGGACCCGGGAGCTCAGCCTGCAGCTCCTCCAGGTCCTACTCTCGCGAGCACGGAGCATTGCCGCGGTTACCACAGCAAGCTCCAAATCTCGCAAGAGTATACTCTAGCCCTTTAGCTCGGGCTAGAGTTCACTCCTACCACTGGAACCACCCAGGGATTCCCCACGGACCACCAGGAATCCAGAAATGTCACCCCTCCTCCCTCAGTAAAGGTAAGAAGGGAGGGGGGACATAAATATATTAATTTTATTAAATTAAGAAAAATTAAAAAGCCTCCCTACCCTCCTCCCCCCCATACACACACTACACACACTGCCCCACAAACACTGCCCCCATACACACATTGCACACACTGCCCCACAAACACTGCCCCATACACACACTGCCCCACAAACACTGCCCCCCATACACACATTGCACACCCATACACTCACTGCCCCACACATACACACACTGCCCCCTAACACACACACTGCAACCCTGACATACACTGCCGCCCTCAAGCACACACACTTCACCGCTCTCACACACACACACACTGCTCCTTTCACACACACTTTACCCCTAACACATACCACTGCTCCTATGCCCTATATCCCAGCAGACCCCAGGTAAGTTGTCAAACTGTTCTTAAATGGTTTGACTACTTACTCTGGGATGGGATCCTGGCACTACTGGCACCATAACTACTACACTGAGCTGTTTATTGTGCCTGGATTATTTCTTTAAATAATCTACAAATGCCCCTCCCGAGATCAGGCTCTGGATCTGCCAGGGAGTGGGGGGATCTTACCCCTGGTGTCTAGGTGGGACGGGCCAGACATGAGCTGAAGGCAGGAGATCCACTGAAGACCGCTTTGGAGTCTGGGAGCAGTGGAGGTCACGCCCCCTCCTCTGGCATCATCAGAGGAGGCCGGCTGACTTCACTGCCCAGCTCCTGCTCAGTGCTGGCTGCAGGGAGAGAGAGGTAAGTTAAAAAATCAGAGTCCCCAGCCCGAGGCAGGGAATTCAGATTTTTGCGCCCCCCTGCTCTTGCGCCTAAGGCTATGTATGAGGACCTCCAGCATCGCCAGAATCCCCATAGGAAATCACTGAATAATGCTTTCCTACGGGGAGGTCTAATGCGCGTGCGGCCATTGCCGCGCATTCGCATTAGGTCTCCCCTGCCGGCTGACGTAGGCGGGGGAAGAGCGTGGGCAGAGCCTCACCCTGCGCCGAGGCGCTGGATTCAGCAACATGGGATGGGGGGTGGGAGGGAGAGGGGCACTGCAGGATTCTGCAGTGCCAGGAAAACAGGTTTGTTCTCCTGGCACTATAGAGTCCCTTTAAGTCTCATTTGTTCCCTCCCTCCCACATGTGAAGTCCCCACACATGCTGCAACTTGGCTTTTCAATTCACAACAATTCCTTGTTCAGTAAATAAACCAATACATAATATACATTTATTAGGAATAGAATTATATTATTACATTTGTTCAACATATAACAAAATTGTGTTTCATTGTCTTCTTTTTGACAGCTGTAACAAGTGCGCCTACAATGCTATCTGTAGATGGGGTCACTGATACCAGTGTCACGTTGAAGTGGAGGCCTCCGGATCACATTGGGGCAGCTGGCTTAGATGGATATGTCATTGAATATTGTTTTGAAGGAGGTAAGTACGCACACTTTTTATTTTCCATTCGTTTAATAATCAATTATACACCTTTCATCTTTAATTCCGTATAATCTATAAAAAAAAATGCATATCTTATGTACTACTCAACATTAAAAGAAAGTCATGCATCAACTAAAAGAAACTTACTTTGATACTTTGTGTGTTGGCTTCTTGTGGAAGTAAGCATGTTCTAACACACATGATTATTTATGCCAATGATGTATGTTTCTGTGAAAAGATTATAAAGTGAACTTTGCTTGTCCTGAAACATGCTCACTGCAGGGCACAGCCCCATGGACTGTAATAAAGCAAGGCAAGCAGAAAGGGGGTGTAGGAACACAAAATACTTTATTCACTAAACAGAGTGAATTTTGAACCAAATTTCAAAATGTTAGCTTTAACAGCCAGATTGTGACTATATATTGTTGAAGATCTTTTTTCTAAAGCAGTGCCTACATTTTTCAGTTTACTAGAACTAAGTGTTTAGTATATAAATCATAAAATATATGATCAGTTAAAACAGCAAACTATAATTTATAGCAAACATACAAAATGAAGACATGCACTCAAACTCCCACTACTCCTAAGTGATAGCAATGACTATAGTACACGCCGGCACCAAAACATAGAACAAAAAAATAAAAAAGTTAAAAGAAATATAACAAAGCTTAAAAGTTACCTGCGGACTATCACAAATCCCTATGCACTTTTAAAAAGCATGAGGGTTTTTCTACTACTCCAATTGCCACTAGGCTCATGTAGGCTCATGTAGGCTCATCTGCTGGCTGAAGGCAAGACGTCAATGATGGAAAAAAATCCAAGGTATTCCTCTTACTCCGTAATTGACATATAGATGTCATGAAGCCTTGCTAGAGAGAGAGAGCTGCATACCTTTATCCTAATAAAAATATTAGTTTTAAATAATTGTCAGATGTAAATCCTATTTTAATTAAAAACCTATCTTTATGAGATTACAAAATCAGTAAAAGCCATGATAATGTGACTTGCATGAGAAGTATCATATAATTCAGGGGTCCTCAAGTACCCCCTACCAGTCCCGGATTTAAGGATTACCCTGTTGTGTCTAAAGTGTTTTTTTGATTTTTCCCCCAAAACACCTTAGACACAATTTAGTAATCATTAAATCCTGGATTGCTAGGGAGTACTTGAGGACTGGGTTGGGAACCACTGATCTAATTCATTCCATGGCTTCCAGTGTTATAAAAAAAAAAAATTGAAAACATTTTTTGGGCGAAACACCTGAGGATGGAAATCAGGGCTCTGCCTATGCCTAAAATGGTCAGAGAGATTGTGTGTGTTGGAAGTGGGAGGATAAACACTAACATTTCAACATAATCATCACATAATCTTATATTCTAGGAGAGTTTTTTTTTACTTACAACAACAACAACAAAAAACTAAAAGAGGGGCATTGACTTACTTTATTAAAGGCACGCGTACTTTAGCACCGGTGTGTCTGCCTGAGAACTAGCGGTTTAACTCTTGTTTTACGCATGTGGATTCTTAATTGTTGTGCATACCAGACTAATGACCAATTAAGAACGCCCAGCCCTGACTTATGCAAACAGTATTTCTGAGGTTGGTGCATCTTTACCAGGAGGAGATGAGAAGCACGAGAAGCCTGATTTTACTGTGCAGGAATTGGAGATGTTAGTAGAAGGTGTCTCCAAACATGGGCCACAACTTTGCGGTGGTTTATCTTCCAAAACCACCAAGGCAGAGAAAAGTAAGATATGGGCAGACATCCAAGCAAAACTCAATGCCGTAGGGGGGCATAACAGATCTGTTGCAGACATAAAAAAGCGATGGAATAATCTCAAAAAAGATACCAAAGATAAGTTGGTGCAAATTAAAGAGGATGTCCCAGCTGAAAAAGAGGGAGAACCGACAACTCCTGCTAAAGACCTGTCTCCCTTGGAGAAAAGAGTGGAGGCCTTGTTACAACTTGAGGATTTGGAGGGAACTCCTATTATTGATGATGATCTTGACGATGATGTAACTGGAGGTAAACATGAAACCAAAATGATATTCTAGCATCTTTATTATGGGCTTTATTAATTAAACATCATATTGCAGTGATTTAAAACCAATTTGCAATATTTAGGCTAAACAGGCAAAAGAGTTGAATTGGAGACAACTCTCAGTTGGAATTTGTCCCAGCCTGGTCGAAAATTGTTACATTATAGGGCAGCAGTTGCTGTTAATTTAGCCCTCTCATGAAAATGATATGGTGGTAGAGGAGCTGGGTAGACAGAACAGGTGGTTCTGTCTCTTCAGATACTCTGCCAGCATATAGTTATTCAAGAGAAAGACGGAATTCATGGGAGAAACTGCAAATGAAACATGTTCAAACTGCAGCAGCGGAAGCCGAAGAGTGTAGTTTCCATCCAGTCTTAGCCAGACTATGACTTCTATGTAGGAAACTTACAATTATTACGTTATTTTAGTTGTAACACGTTATGTAAATGATTTAACTTGTGAATATCAGATAACCCTGAAAATAGCAGCCAATAACAAGTTGATACCAAACATGTTCAATCTCATAGCAAAACAGGAAATATTGAGAGAGGCACCTGGTTCTGCCACAGTACCTCAATGGGCACCAAAAGCTTATTTTTAAATAACAAAAAATAAACTACACTGTATCTTTAAGCAGTTTATTTTGTCATACTACCCCTGTGTCCATATGATTCACTATCTTTGAGCGTAAATTAGATCACTCCTTTTTAAGTGGTGTATTAGCAAACATACAAGACTATAGCAGGAACATTTCAGTTTTACCTTAACAATGTAAATAGTAATTTTTTTGTAATTTATTTTTGAAGAATTTCATTCATTTTACTGTCACCCCACTAGTTAAGTAAAACCATCATGTTATTTGAACACCGGCTTGTAGTTATTTTTGTTCAGCTACGTACTGATTTATATATATATTTTTTTAAATTATTTTATTACAAAAATGTTATTTCATGGTTAAACAGTCTTTTCTGAGGCCCCAAGAGTATGTTTAAAAATCAATATGTCTGAGGTTGGTCGTCTTCGGCAGGAGGACAACAGAAGCCAAACTTTGCTGATGAAGAGTTGAATGCTTTAGTGGATAATATTGGCAAGCTCGGGCCCCAGCTTTTTGGCACTCAAACCAGTGCAGCAGATAAGGATAAGATATGGGCAGACATCCAAAAACAAATAAATGCTGTGGGGGGCAATAACAGGTCTATAGCGGAGATTAAGAAAGAGTGGAATAAGCTGAAAAAACAGACAAAGAAAAAGATGGACCATAACAAAACGCAAATATTACTGCAAAATGAAGGAGATCTCGTTGATTTAACGCCCATAGAGAAGCGTGTGGAGGTTATATTGCAAAACAAAGACATTGACTCAGAGGACTTCCAGGAGGAACCTGAAGAAGGTAACAAATTCTATTTCTTGAAATTGTTCTGCAGTACGTTTCTATAGAACAATATTCCAATAATTTACAATTACTATTGAAAAAAAAAATGATGAAAAAGGCTTTGCTCCTAAATAGAGCTTGTGCAAATATAAACAATATCAGAGCGCCATATAGGAAAGCATGTGAAAAGATTATTAGCTATTCAAATTAATAATACGCTGATACCATAATTCTCTATCATCGTTGCAAAATGGAGAGGAACATGGAGGCCGAATGTGAGGGGCTGCATGGAACAAATAGGATCAGATGACAAAAGAAAGATTTGTGATGTGACATTAAAGTAACACTCAAAATCCCTAAAACACATTATAGTTAGCTTAGGGTTCTTGGTTGTATCCACCTGGCAGTCAGGCAGACAGTCTTCTTGACTGTGTCGTACCCCAGCACAAAGTTAATATGAGGTTTCTCGTTGGATTGACCAGGAGATCATAATTAGTTTTGATCTCCTGGGGGCAATGGAGACAATCTTGACAACTGATTAAAGTTAAGTACAGAGGGGAGTGAGGGAGGAGGGTTGGGCAGTACATTTCACATCACCCCAGCATTATAAATAAGTGATGGTTAAAGCATACCTCCCAACTTTAAATAAGGACACTGGTGGGATGGAGAAGATGATAGTGGGGCGGGTCAGGGACATGATTGTTTCACTGGCGTCACCAAAAAGAAGCTGGTGGGTCTGCTGAATGATTGTCAGGTCAGCCAGGCGTGAATGCATGACAGGCTCCCTGGCCAGCCCACTGAGAGCAGACCCTGCAGGGAGCACTCTTTCAGTGTTCTCTGCAGGGTCCTAATGCCGTGAGCATAGCACAAGTTGGGGACAGCTCACTGGTGTCCCTAAAAGTGGGACACCAGGGAACTAAGTCGGGACAGTTGGGAGACTTCTTAAGGTGGATGCCAGAGGAGAAACTTGTGTAATTTCATGAACAATTCTCAGAATACGTATTTTTTTTCAGAGAACCTGTAAAACTAAGAAATATTATTGAGAATGAGATTAAAACAATTTAAGAGGGAAAGTCCTGGAGTTGGGACACAGAGGATCTGATGTGAGAATGTGTAAGCCCTTATTAGATTATATATCTATGTATCAGACTTGTGATCAGTATTTGGTAATGGAATACTTGTCTGTATTTTTGGCATAGTATCAAGCAACACATTCCTGCAGTTGTCAAGTTATCTGGACTATATGCGCTCTATTATTGTAATTTTGCAAGATTCAATAGTCATTTCATTTGTATGTGCTTCCATGTCAGCAAAAATGTATGAAATGCAGTTATGCTTTCTAATAATTATCCATTAGATTTATTCATTGTGCTCCTGCATTCCGTATACATCTCATCTTTCTCTGTATCACCATTCTGTGTCTTATTTTACACCTGGCAATTCTTCTGTTATATGTTTTTATTTTCATTTAAAATAATGTATAATGCTAAAAAATGCTTCATTTACAAATGCAGTAACATCACATATATTCTTCTTAATAATTTTTCATTAGACTGAATTTTCATCACTGATGTTCTTCTCTCACAGCTTTAGCTAGTACAGGACTGGTGGGTTATGCCCTAAGACCCTTTCTGCACTTAGGTTAACCCTTAGCCAAATATTAGTTTATTATAGGAGACTGGGTGCACAGGGTTTTACAAAATCTTGTAATTATGTTTTGGCTTAAAATTGTTTTTTTAATATCAAAATTGACTTGCCCTATCTCCAATAACTATTTTTTTTTTTTTTAGAATAATTTAGCAAAAAAGGCCATCCAATGCCCCGAGGCAATCAAGACCCAATAGCAATTAATGTATGGAAATCATAGTAGTAATAGGAATATAGCATTTTCTCCATTCTTTCTTAATTAACATTAAAGGGATACTATAGGAACCAAATCAACTTTAGATTAATGAAGCCGTTTTGGTGTGTAGCTCATGCCCCTGCAGTCTCACTGCTCAGTTTTTTGTTATTTAGAAGTGAAAGGGACACTATAGTCACCAGAACAACTACAGCTTATTGAATTTGTTCTGGTGAGTAGAATCATTCCCTTCAGGCTTTTTGCTATAAACACTGTCTTTTCAGAGAAAATGCAGTGTTTACATTACCGCCTAGTGATAACTTCACTGGCCACTCCTCAGATAGCTGTTAGAGATCCTTCCTGGGTCATGGCTGCCTAAAATGCATCCAAGCATTTAGTATCTCCTCCCTCTACATGCAGACACTGAATTTTCCTCATAGAGAATTATTGATTCAATTCATCTCTATGAGGAAATGCTGATTGGCCAGGGCTGTGTTTAAATCATGCTGGCTCTGCCCCTGATCTGCCTCTTTGTCAGTCTCAGCCAATCCTATGGGGAGGCATTATTATTGGATCAGGCTACCACTTCTGCTGATGTCAGCAGGCAGTGGGCTGGTCTAAAGGAAACAGGGACAAAGCCAGCAGCGTCAGGCTTCAATACAAGTAATATTTTACTGTCTTTAGGGAGGCAAGAGGGGGCCAGGGTGGCTAGATGGTCGTTTTAACCCTATAGGGTCAGGAATACATGTTTGATCCTATGTGATCCTATAGTGAACCTACTTTGCTTATACAGCCTTAATCACACCTCCCTGCATGTGACTTGCACAGCCTTTGTAAACACTTCATGTGAAGAGAGATCTAATGTTTAAACTTCCTTTATTGCTAAATCTGTTTAATTTAGAATTCCTTATCTCCTGCTCTTTAAGTAGCCTTTTAGATCCCACAGGAATCTTCTGTGTGTGATTAAACATCAATTTACAGAGCAGAAAAAACTTACAATGCAAGTTTTTCTTTCATTTTCACAGCCAGGGAGGTGTGACTAGGGCTGCATAAAGAGAAACAAAAGTGATTTAACTCCTAAATGGCAGAAAATTGAGCATTGACACTGCAGGGGGATGATCTATATCCAAAACTACTTCATTAAGCTAAAGTTGTTTTGGTGCCTTTAATGGGGACCTATGTTGCAACAACATTTATGTCAGGATTGTTACAGCTATTCCCAACTATATAGTTATTGTCATTCCCAACTGTGCTTCCATAATTATGGGAGAACAAGTCCTTAGCCCAAAATGCATCTACAGCAGGCCTGTCCAACCCGCGGCCCCCCAGATGTTGCTGAACTACAACTCCCATGATTCTTTCAATTAAACAGATAGCCAGGAAATCATGGGAGTTGTAGTTCAGCAACATCTGGGGGGCCGCAGGTTGGACAGCCCTGATCTACAGGATAGATAGTTATGTGGTGAGCACTTAATAATGTGGATAATGTGGAAGAAAAATAAATATTTAAAAATAGGCCATCTAAATCCATATTCCAAAAAGAAAGAAAAAAAACTACCACAATACCCTATTTTAAAGATTGGAAAGAACAGATATTGTAAGAGTGTCCAGAAAGGAGATGCACGTTCTGCATGGAGACGCTGAATGCTCCCTATAGGGATGCATTGATTCAGTGCATCTCTACACATCACAGTGTTTTGTTGTGCATGCACAATAGCATCCCAATAATTTCCTATGGGAAAGCATTGGATTGGCTGAGAACATCAAGATTAATTAAGTCCTGCCATAGAGGCAGAGCCAGGTGGGTCAGCCATGGCGAGACTGGTGCTGCATGGAAAATAAATAAGTAAAATCCCCTTTGCACTGCTCTGACAGGGGGCTGGGGACCTAAATAGTTTGTATTCCTGATACTATTGTGTTAACCAGATTATAGAAGTTCAGGAGATAGAGAATCAGGGCTATATCTAGTGGGGGAAAATGAAAATGAAAAGGTAAAAAAAAATGTAACAGAAAATGTTAAATGTAAAAAAAAAAATATGTAAAAATGTAAATGTAATATATTGAGTTTAGAATACAACTGCAAACTATGCTTCAGTTCATATGCTAGCTTTTCCATTATTCCAAACTAATAGAAGACATCTCATTTGTGCCACTGCCTATGTTGTCATAGCTATTTGCTTTTGCTTAACGGCTTTTTATGTAAATATACAAACTGGGCTCAGCTACGAAAAGAAAACTAAATTCTGCAGGAAGTGTGCAAGACTCTGGAAGAAACCAAGAAAGAATGCAAAGGAATTAGAAAACAAATAAGTTTATGGAAAAACTGGTTTCTTAAAACTAAAAAGAAGCATTGGAACGGAGATTAAGCCTTTTCTTGAATTTCTCGTCCGATGTTTATTTCCAAAAATGAATTGGAAAAAAGCTGTACTGACAGAAGATATCAAGAGAAAAGTCAGCAGGATTATTTAAAAGCAGAGCGCATTGCAATTTCAACTTTCTTCCTTTTTTATTTTTATTCATACGATACTATAATTATTAATAGAATTTCCGAACTGCAGACGAAACGGTAAGATGTTACCATTGAGCTCATTACATATGGTGATTTTTGTGATGGGTTTAACACACCAAGAGAGTGGGATCACCATCCCCCAAAAAGTTGGACAGCAGTGATCAAATGTGTCAAATAAAAGTCATATTATTACATTTGACTGAATAAGGCATGACAAATAGGTAGAAAGCAAGGGAATATTCAGCGCTTTACAAATACTGATATAGTCCTATAGGCAGCTTAATTACCAGAACCGGGGTCTATTGTCCCGAAAAGAAGCAAATCCAAACACAAGGGGTGGTGCAGCTCCCCAGGATGTTCTTAGAGTATAGAATAAAAAAAAGGAAGCTTATAGTGAAGAATGTAACAGCTATAAACAGTAGAATAAAAATAGGAACACTCACACTTTTTCTGAGCTAAAATGTAGCTCCAACTTGAGCGCTTACAGATAAGGTGGTATATACGTTCTAGTGATGAATTCTTGCAGTGGCTCTTATAGATATGTAAAAACAAATAAAAAATATATGGTGCAGTATATAAAATCCAAATATAGAGAATAGGTATAATAGCGGGTGTGCACTCATGTGTTCCGGAGCTTAGGAAAGCGACTCTGCAGGTTCAGCTTGAAGTGGTATAATCCCCACTCATGAATATAAGTGGTAGTTGTCTCTCTCCGGTGATATAAATAAAATGAAAAGACAAGCCAAAATAGCGTACACCGTATGGAGTACAGGGTAAAATGAAGTGGATAAAAACTACTCACATTTAATAGGGCAGATAAGGATTTCTCTATTCAACAGGCGTAGGTGGTACCATCCCCACCAAGGATAAAAATGATAAAATATAAAATATAGAGTAAAATGACTGTATAACACAATAAAAAAAAACTATTAGAATACACTTAATGCGTTTCACCAATAAAATATCTTTATCCAAAGTGTTTGAATAAAGCAATTTTTATTGGTGAAACACATCAATCGCGTCAAGAACACACTTGACGCATTTCCCCAATAAAAATCACTTTATCCAAACTTTACATAAAGTCATTTGTATTGGTGAAATGCGTCAAGTGTATTCTAATATTATTTTTTACGCGTTTCACCAATAAAAATGGCACTATCCAAAGTGTTTGGATGAAGCCATTTTTATTGGTGAAATGCATCAAAAATACATTTGACGCATTTCACAAATATAAATGGCTTTATCCAAAGTGTTTGGATAAAGCTATTTTATCCAATGGATTGGATTTGATATACTGCACCATATATTTTTTATTTGTTTCTGTATATTCCCCTCTGATGAGCCACTTATATTTCTGGTGTCAGCGTTAACTACTGCAAATCTTATAATAGCTGACAATATGAGCAGCAGCATCCATGTTTCACATGGTTGCGCAGTCCTCTAGCTAATTTGTATCTTTTTGGTTTTAGCTTGTATCTTACATTACAGGGGCTGCAGCGGGTGGCTTTATAATAGAGTAGGTTTTTCTTAAGGGGTGCTCTCGAAGGCACATTAGACTCTGCAATAGGAAGTTTAGCTCTGTGGCATTATTCCCCTTTCCTCTATATACCTTAAAGCTGTTTATTTAATCACTAGGACAGCATTGTCATAATTATAAAGTGCTTATTTGGATCATTTTGGATCCTAGTGACACATTTCTGCCGCTATTCTAAGATTTGCCTCAGTTGAGAGGACTGCACTTCCTATTTTTGTTTTTATTCATCCTTTTTTACATTTTTTTCATTTTTTTATGATACTTAAGATATTTATTAAAAGTTAAGTTTTATTCCTAACTCTCAAATCAAGAGAACACTACTTTTGGTAGACTTTTTCTTTTGTTTTTCTTTTGTTTATCTCAACTTTGATGTTCACTGTTTAGGGGTTACCTCCCTTTTTTTCATACTATCAGAGTGTGTCCTCTTTATATATAAGAGGCTCGATTTTCTCTTTGTTTCATATCTGTAAGGGCCATCACCACTGCACGAATTCATCACAAGAATGTATATTCCACCATATCCGTAGGCGGGGATTGTTCCGCCCAGGCACTCACGTTGGAGCTACATTTTAACTTGGAAAGCGTGTGTGTGCTTATTTTAATTGTATTAACAGTTATAGGAACTGTTACATACTTCACTATTAGCTAAATTTTTTATTCTATACTCTAAAGACCACCCCCTGTGTTTGGATGACAAATATAACTGTCTAATGAATTAGTTAACCTTAGCTTGTTTTTTCTTGTTTTTTTTTATATTTTCATTCAAAACAAGGCGTTAAACCACAAAAAGCATAAAATATAATGCAAGTAAGCAATGCATGTGAGAATGTTCAGTCAGTACACATGCAGTAATCAACATTAGGTGTAACATACAGGATGTATACTGCCTGTAAAATAGAAAAATGTTCAGAAATCTTTATACAAAGGTTGAACAAAAGAACTACAAATGGCATGATCCTGTAGAGGGATGGCAGAGGATTATGGGAATTGTAGTTCTATAACAGCTGGTAATCTAACATTTGGGCACTCTTGCGTTATAATTTTTACATATCAATAGCTATTTACAAAATGAACTACTTTTAAAAAAATGTATACTTGTTTAGACATTAGTACAACATTTTACATATAAGAAAACATAGAGTTTATATGTAAAGAGCATGTATGAAACAAATGCTAAAAGGGGGACAATCGCCATGGAAACCAAAAGAATGTTCTTGCTTATTCCAGTTTTAGAACAAAAATATTCTTTATATATTACCCTCCCAATGGATATGATCATTCATTATCTAAGGGCATGTAGTGTAAGATATTGATTTATACAGGTATTGGACTTTAACCATTATACTGTAAAAAAAAAAGACAAACTCGGGATAATTAACAAGATCGCAAGAGTGCTTTTGTCTGTTAGTCATTAACGCAACACATAATTGATTGGGAGATCAAAAGACAGAACGATATATGTTAAATATAATTTCATAAAAAACATATCTATATATATAATAGCAGATAGCTTGACACATGGATGGACAAAGTGCAGATGGTTGCTAATTATACATAATTTCTCTTTTTTTCTCTACCAGCTGAGGAATGGATAGTAGCAAACCCAGATCTGACAGATAAAACCAGGTTCACAATTAATGGACTCCCTACTGGTTCCAAGATCTTTGTACGAATTAAAGCAGTCAATGCAGCTGGCTCTAGTGAACCTAGACTACACCCTCAGCCTATTTTAGTCAAAGAGGTTATAGGTAAGTACTGATATAGTCCATATAATTTATTTGTATTATAATACATTTTGGGTGGTATGTGTTGGGAAATTTACCTTGTTTATTGACTTCGTCTTTGAAAATGTCTAAACTTTATCTCTTAATGGGATGTAGGAGATGAAGTGACCCACCTTAAAATATACTAACTTTGAAGTCTTCTGCTAATATACTGCAAGCAGAAAGTAGGTAGACATCTTCCATACCAAGAAGACGATCCACCAATCAGGAGCCTCTCATTCTGATACATGTGATTTATTTATTTTTGCCTAAAACTCTGTTTAGGAGAGTTTTTGGGGTTCAGACAAAAAAGTCACAAATCCACCCATCACATAGGATTAATGGAGCTGTTGCATATGGTTATGACAGCCACTAGGAGACTGGGACTAGGGAAACACATTATTAATATTTTTGGCATGTATATAGCACCAACAAATTCCGTAGTGCTTTACAATATTATTGGAGGGAGAGATTTAACAGTAAATTAGACAATACCAAAAGCTTACAGGAGCAATATGATGAAGAGGGCCCTGCTCAAACGAGTTTGCAGTCTAGAGGAGGTGGGGTATAAAACACAATAGGACCGGATGTATCATAAGCTATGCAGTGAACCTTTAAATGCCAATTGCATAAAGACAAAGTCGGTTAGACTTGAGTAACTTAACTCAGGGCCGCCACCAGAAATTTTGGGGCCCCTAACTCAGCTCAGGGTCTGGGCCCCCTGGGGCCCGCCTTCAATCCCGCCCACAGGGTCCGCCTCCAAATCCCGCCCACAGGAATACACACACAGACACAAACACACACACTGATACAAAAGGACACAGATACACACACACAGGTTCATACTAACAGACACACATACTGAAACAGACATACTCGCATATAGGCATACATACTGACACACACATACTGAGACATACACACATATACAGACACACAGGCATACATAGTGACAGACAGACACATACTAACATACATACAGACACACATGCACGAGGACATACAGACACAGACATACATACACACTGACATACATACAGACACCAACATACATACACACATACATTCATACATACACACAGGCATACATTCATAATGGCATACAGACATACATTCAGACTTACATACATGCATATATACAGACATACTGACAGACATACATACATACTGCCATACATACATACAGACATCCATACACACATACACACAGACATACATTCATAATGACATGCAGACATTCATTGATACTGACATACATACATGTATACATACATTCATACATAATGACATACATAACGACATACATATATGCATACATACTGACAGACATACAGACATACTGACATACAGACATACAGACATTCATTCATACATAATGACATACATACAGACATACACAGCTCATTTTCCAGCCACCCTCCTGCTTCTTACCTTTTCTTTGCAGGAGGGTGGCTGGGGCTGATGGGACTGGGAGCCAGCACGGCTCTCCCTCACTGCGAGGAGCGCGCTCATCCCGCGCAGAATGAGCTGGGAGGGAGTGACCACTTTTTAAAGGGGCCCGGTCGCGCTATACCACGGCCACATCGCGGGCCCCTGAAGATATAGGGCCCATCGGGTGGCCATAAATGCATGGGCCACCCGATAGGCCACATCAGCGTGCGGGCCCGGTGGAACTGCACCGGTGGCAATTTCGCCGCTACATGTCATGGTTGTCACCCCCTGATGGCGGCCCTGACTTGACTTACGAGTATTTTAATAAATAAATAAAATCTTTCCTCCCTTTTGCATATTTTGATATAAGCATTTGAAATTTCAGTTTAATGATAAATCAAAATGAAAAAGAAATATATAAATAAATAATATATAAAATAATACTTATAGCATGTTCTAGGTTGAACTAACCCGGTAGCAAAGGTGTGTTTTTGACATGACGTAATCTCATCGCATTCCTTTATTACTGGATGTAATATGTAAACAAATCTTAAAATAAAGGGCCTATTTCATAAAACAGTTTGCACAAATAACTGATACAAAATGTTACCTTGCTTTCTAGCTTCTATAATAATAATGAGAATATATACATACATATTAAGCATATTTGAGGCGTCTATACCCATAAAATTGGTTGCTGGTTATTTTTTATACATGCATCAAAATTGTGATATGATTAGTTGCTCATCTCTCGGCAACATCTACAACTATTAATAAGGTAGGGGGACTGCATATCGAGCCATAATAGACACAACACAGTTTTTTCTAATAAACACTTACAATTATATCTTACCACGACCCAAAAAAATCTTAATTGTAAGAAAAAACATATGGACTAGCTCTGTCCTTTGTACTGGCAGTCAGCTTAGAGAAAACATCCAGAGTAGAAAATTACTGAATGTGTCTATTTCTCCTCCCTAATTTGTGTAGTGTGTGCCCTAGCTGTGCCTTGACAGAACAAGATTGTGATGTAATTTGCTAAATCATTCCTACTTTTAAAACAAAAATGGAGAATCACATGAAGAAATAAGCACAGTATTAGTGATTTCCAATGTTTTATTGAATGATGAATTTTCAGAGAAGTGATGGTACTCTAAAATTGATCCCTGTACTTAGACAAAAGAAATAAGTGAAAAAAATCCAACCTCAGAGAGATTTCCTGTAAATAGGAATGTTAATTGTGTGTTAACTTTTTTCTGTGTAATTTTTCCTTAGCATATTATCTACCCCATTCCACATATGCCAACCCCACTCCTTAATTTTACTGAAGCCAAACCAGAAATTTCTGTTGTAGAAACATATTTTTGATGCTAAAATTGGGTATGATATGCTCCTTTATTGAATCATATTGTTTTATTTCTATAGTACCGCCAAAGATTCGCCTCCCTCGTCATTTAAAACAAACATACATCCGAAAAGTAGGAGAAGCTGTGAACCTAGTTATACCTTTCCAGGTGAGAAATACATGTTTCCTTCAATTTGATATTTTTTTTTTTACTAGTTCAGTGTTTACAAATTGCCATGATCACCTTGGCAGCTCTTATCTTCAGCCAACCTGATTCCATCTGATTTATTGTTTATTATTATATTTGTGATCTCTACTCATAATCTTTCTTCAGCATGATGCATAGACATAGACAAACAAAATAATAAACTAGCCTGGGGTAATGTGAAATTTCAGAGGTTCTTCCACTCTAATGTTCATGTGTCTAGTGCAGGACTGGCCAAAAGGTAGATTCCCCTAATAATGTAGATTTTGGTAGAGGGTGTGATGACATAAAACGTACACGCTGTGAGGGGAAGGAACATTTCAATACGGAAGATAAGGGACTTTAAGGAGTGAGGGAGAGAGCGGACCATCAGTTATTCATTAGGATCATATTGGTTTCTTATTGGGTAGACAATCAAATAATAATATACGGAGAGTGATTGATTCACTGGACTGGGCGCATTTCAGGAGAGTTCCCCTTTAGACCCTATCGGTGGAAGCAGAAAAGGCCTTCGACAGGGTCGGATGGGATTTATGAGAAAGGTGCTGACTCAGTTTGGATTTTCTGGTTGGATAGCGGGAGCAATTAAAGCTTTATATTCATCGCCTACAGCAAAAATATTTGGTTATGATATCTGTTCTGGTTGGATAAACATCACAAACAGAACCAGACAGGGCTGCCCACTATCACCACTATTGTACGTACAGTATTGTGTATAGAGCCGCTGGCGATTAATATATGGAACAATACTAATATAACTGGAATTGTACTAGATGATAGAGATTTTGGAATGTGTCTCTATGCAGACAACATTCTAAGAATGTAAGAATTTCAAGAATATAGTCGTATAGCTAATTATAAGTTAAATATAAATAAAACCCTTGCACTTGTTAAAAAAATAAACAGAGATACCATTCACTCACTTAAAAATCAATTGGAATTCAGATGGACTAAGAAAGAGTTTCAATATTTAGGTAATGTTACCACCTCTGATCCTAGAGACATAATGAGAGTTAATTTTTTGAGACTCATTAAGGATACAAATAGGCTTTTGAAAGAAATAGTGAAATAGGCAATTTATTAAGTAAAATATTTAAAGGATATGGAATTAAGACAATTTATTTAAAAGCAAAAGAGTTAGTTAAAAATGAAACACTTGGGGGGCGGGGCCTAACCATCATGGCGGAGAGTCGTGCTTTCCATGAGCTCCAGCACAATCTCCACAAAAAGAGCCAAAAACGACTCAAACAAGCGACACAACTGGCAGCATTGAACACCCACTGGTCACCCACGACAAAGGGCACACAGCGGGTCACTCTGCTACCTGATTGGGGCCGGATGGAGCCAAAAACTGCATCGCGGCCTAGAGTGCGCTGGGCGGGGGAGGCGGCCGCTCCCCGGACCCAGAGGCGTCCTGGAGCTGCTTACCACACAAATCAACCCCGTTGCCCCCCCCCCGGACCGGCGGGGGTTATCCCGGTCCACCCTGGGGTGGTAATCCCAGACATGCTGAGAAGTGGAAAGTCGCCCACAAACGGAGGCCCACCTAAAATGGCGGATCCGACATGTGCCGACGACCCATTCAACAAACCTGATATTCTCACACGACTTAACCTCCATTTCGAAGCATTCTGGCGGAAGCTGGAGCGTAAGCTGAGCCAAACTAACCTGACCTGGCCTCCTACTCCCCCGAAGCAACCACAACCCAGCGACCCTTCTCAAACAGTCCGGCGGTTGCGGCATCACCCAGCACCTAAGACGACCCGAGCAGGGCACCAGCACAAACATGCCTGCCCAAACCGCCGCTCCTGCACTACACAGCGACCCGGCAGAGACTTACCCAATGCACCCAAATCATCCGTGCAGAAGTGTCACGCACCGCAGCGCCACCCGCAGGCGCGAAGAAGGCCTCATGGACTCGCCCCGGCCCGTGAACTAAGCCGTGAGCTCCACTCAGACCACACATCACGGCCTCCACACCGGAGATGGAAAGCAGCCGAGCCCTGCATGGAAAAGAAGAGTGCAGCCGATCGACACCAGCCACAACCATGGGTCCACCTCATCACACCGAGACCCCGACAAGATGACAGCCAACGGAGATCACAGAGCTACATGGACTCCCTAAGCCTCACCTTGCATCCACGCTCGGGGCCGGCCCATAGCAAGGGCATAGGCTGATAACGGCAGAACAACTCACTGCAGCTCTGCCACCCATGCTGCAAGCCCTCTAACTCCAGAGGACACTGACTAGCCACTGCCGAACACACTTAGCCGTTCCCCGTTATTGGTAAAATTTTGATTTTTCGTTTTTGCCCCTCTCCTCAATATTTTAATAGGCTACCTGCTACCTGTCTTTTTTCATACCACCGAAGTTTTTGTTAACTTGCTTAACGTTTCACGAAGCCTTCCACATTGAAGCATGTTTAATGTATGTCTTGGACTGAGGCAGAGGCATCAATGACCTACTTATCAGTACCGTTATTAAATTAAAACCGAGCAGGCATTTGTTTCAAGCCTTACGTAGCATTAACGTTATTTAACATGAGCAGCCTGTTTGCATATAGCAGGGCAAGATTTATTATTTATTTTAAACTACGATAGTTGCAGTACTTTGTCATTATAGCCTTATGTCTTCACTTTATTGTTCAGACCAATCTACTGTTCCTTGCCTTATTTTGCATGTAACTGACCACATTATACTCTACGTATTGCATCTACTAGGCATTGTCACACAAAGCATATCACTTATGCCTATCTCTAAAATGTGTCGCTAAACTATACACCGCATTATACTAAGAGTGGGACACACTTGCTCCACTGTGCACGCACCTACTGTTAATCTACAAAGCGAGCTCACACACCATACCTATACTAGCATAGATGACTTAACAACCTCAAGCAACCAGCATCATTCTTTTGTTATATGTTGTTGTATTTTGTAATAATTTACTTAACCTCACTCTGTTAACGTACCCGCTCAGTCGAACTTGTAAAACAAAAATCTGTGCGAATTCACATGCCACTGTCTGACTACTGTGGAAGCTTGTAATACGCTATTGTGGCGCCTGTCAACCCTGTAACCACCCGCACAACAAAAATAAAGAATTTAAAAAAAATAAAATTAAAAAAAATGAAACACTTAAGATACCCTCGCCCTTTAGAAAATGGGAACAGGACTGTCAGATATCTACACAGTTTAAGGATTGGGGAACAGCCTTAATGAAACTGAAAAAAAATCAATACATTGTCTAAATTTATTAGAACCACAAGTTAAAATTGTATATAGATGGTATCTAGTCCCTACGAGATTAACCAGGATCTCTCAGACTAATCCCGCTACATGTTGGAGATGTATACAATCAGAGGGTAATATGTAACATATTTGGTGGAGCTGCCCTAGGATTATAAAATTATGGAATTATGCTTTTGATATAAATTGGTAGCAACAGTCTAAACCCTATATTACTTTAATAATACATTGTTTTATGGCAATTAAAGTCCTTATTGCCAGTCACTGGAAACAAATAGAAGTCCCGTCTAAAGATCATTTTTTAAATCAACTTCTTTATCAGCTCGTTATGGAGAAAGGAATCAATATATTAAACCTAAGAACAAATCGTGAACAGACAGCGAAATATGAATATTATATAAATTTGGTTAAGAACTACCATAACAGACTACCTACCAGATTCAATTTAGACCCATAAGTATTAGAGTATGACATGATAAACAAGGAATGGTGTTGCCACAGCCTTGACGTCTAACTTAAAGGGACAGCCAAAGAAAACAATTATCTGTATTTATAACATGATAAATACTCCCTTTTGTAGTATGAATGTATGTGTTGTAAGATACATCTTTGTTCGGGGCCAATACAAACCATTGTGTGCAAATCTATTCACAAACCGGACTTTTCATAGGACACGAGGTCATGCGTTTAGACTGGAAGAAAGAAGATTTTGTCTAATGCAAAGGAAAGTTTTTTTTTTTACTGTAAGAACAATAAGGATGTGGAATTCTCTGCCTGAAGAAGTGGTTTTATCAGAGTCCATACAGATGTTCAAACAGCTACTAGATGCATACTTGCAAAAACAAAAATATTCAAGGATATAATCTTTCAATGTAGGGTAATAACTGCTTGATCCAAGGATAAATCTGACTGCCATTCTGGGGTCAAGAAGGAATTTTTTTCCTAGCTTGTTGCAAAATTGTGCTTGTACTGGATTTTTTGCCTTCTTTTGGATCAACAGCAAAAAACAAATGTGAGGAAGGCTGAACTTGATGGCCGCAAGTCTCTTTTCAGCTATGTAACTATGTAACTATGTATTTAATGTACTTCTCTTATGTATGTTATTTATTGGAAAACAAATAAAGAATTTTGAATACATACACTTTATTTGAACGACCAAAAAAAGAAACAGATATTTTGGATTTCCATTTTGTAAATGCCAAAATCTCCTCTCAGAATGTCTGTAAAATGGCAAAGTACCATTGGAGTTGCAATTCTCCAACATCTGGGGATGTATAATTTGCCCAGCCCTGGTCTAGTGGATTAGAAATGTCATTGGGTAACAATATTATTATTACCCAACTTAAATGGATATATTTGTATTGACCTTAGAAGAATGAGTTTCCCCCTGCCATGGCTTTTTGTATCAATTTGCAACTCTCTGTATTTCTCCTTGTCCCCAAACCACTTGGTGAGGAGCCCCAGTGAACGAGACAAGACAATGCAAGGTTCAAGGTAACTTCTAACGTTTAATGGACTGTGTAACAGGATATAGCACCTGTTACACAATGTTCTATAGCTCTTGTCTAGGGGTATATACACTAAGCATTGTTTAGAGACAAAGTATATCATTTCAAATAGCTGACATGGTCCAAGTTAGCCAATTTTAAACAGACTGGACATACGGTCATCTGTAACTTGAGCCTTGGGTCACTAAGCATTGTATATAGGCAAAGTGTATTATTCCCAACACCAGTCATAAATCTAACTTGTGGCATTGAGGTTTGAATAGGGGAGAAAAGGTATCGCAGTGAGAGTTGTAATCTTACCAGCACATATATCATAGTACAATAATATTGCTTTCCAACTAAATCATGATATATAAAACATGCTATATATACTACATATGATTTATATGCATAATAACTTATCGTAACTACTTCCAACAATGATTCATATTGCCATTTAAATCATCTCTCTTGCTCTTAGGGAAAGCCAAGGCCAAAAGTGTCTTGGAAAAAGAATGGGTCACATGTGGATAAAACACAAATAAGTATTCGCAACAGTGAAAGTGACACGATCCTTTTCATACGGAAAGCAGAGAGAAGCCATTCTGGCAAATATGACATGAAAGTAAAAGTGGAAAATCTCCAAGACAAGGCTTCCATTTACATTCAGATTGTTGGTAAGATTTCATAGACAGCCAGTCACAGTAGAACTTACAGTACGCTTTTTACAATAGTGTGTCTTTGACACAACTTGTGCAAATGCGAACCAATTAGCATATGCAATCATTTCTAATGAAACAGATGTATAATATCATAATAGAAAAGGATCAAATAAATATTCTATTTTATATTTATAACATCATTTCAATAGTGTTAATTATTTTACATATTTTTTTTGCTTTAGATTAACCCCTTCTCATGTTGTGGTATTATCTGTGCAGTGAAGAGTTTAACAAAAATATATTTTTTTGTTCAGCTATATAGACACATCATTTGATCTGCTCTACACTTGCAGCGGTGAGAGAGTTTTTGCACCCTTATAGATTATACACTGATTATACATAACATTAAAACCACTGACAGTTGAAATGAATAACATTGATTATACAGGTTAGAAGGGCACATGTCAAGGAGTAGGACATATTAGGCAGCAAGTAAACATTCGGTTCTTAAATGTCATGTGTTGGGAGCAGGAAAAATGGGCAAGTGAAAAGATCTGAGTGACTTCGACAAGGGACAAACAGTGATGGCTAGACGACTGGGTCCGAGCATCTCCAAAATGGAAAGCCTTGTGGAGTGTTCTAGTACCTATCAAAAGTGGTGCAAAGAAGGACCATGCGGGTCATTATAGAAAGGTGTCAGAACACACAGTGCATCACAGTTTGCTGTGTATGGGGCTGCGTGCATAGCCAGTGTCAGTAAATGTTTCAAAACGCACCAAACAGTTTCCTTCGATTTTCCGCAGAAAGGGACCAGAAAGGATACTCCGGTATGACCCTGTTGGAGAAAAGCACTGATGGTGGCATACTGCCAGTTTTAACAGTGCCCTCTTACTAATACACATTAACTTTAGTACCAGGGCTGGAATTATAAATTGTCGAAATATGCCTTTTGTTTATTAAAGAATTCTTGTGTTATGCCCACATAAATAATCAAAATTTCTGCTAGATCGACCTGGACCACCTCATGTAGTGGTGATTGAGGATGTCTGGGGAGAAAATGTAGCTCTGGAGTGGAAGCCCCCAGCTGACAATGGCAATGCTGCTATCACAGGATACACAATACAAAAGGCTGACAAGAAAACAATGGTGAGACTTTGTTTGTGTACACAACCCTAATTTATACTGTTGTCATTAGCGTTGTCTCTCTGGGTTCAGGAAGAAAAAGACCACATACTTATTTAACGCTTTGTTACTAGCTGCAGCAATTAACAGTTTGTTGACAAGGGAACTAGAAAATACCACAGGCGCACACAAACAGGAACAGTCCCGCATGCTCTCAGAGTGCATGGAGGGGAAAACACATGTGTGAAGGTAGTGGGTACAGTGTAGTGCAGCCTCCTAACCTGAACCCCCCTACATCCCTTCAAGTACAAAACGTTAGATTTACTTGGTGAAAAACAGGCCACAGCTTTTATTATTTAAATTCAAGAATGAATATCATCTAAACAGTAAACTTAACATAGTATTATAATATGTAACTTTAACAACAAAACACGTCCTTGCCAACCTATGCTGAATGTAATCACCAACTATCCTGGGCGCCTGCCCTTTCCCAACCAACAGCTCGCCTCAAAACCTGGTCTTACATCAACATAATGCTAGCCATTAGCCAGCCTTTAGCTCAGTGGGCATGTCTGTTAACCAATACCTTTTATCAGAGGTTAGGGGAGGGATCAGCCCCATTTCTTCCTAATTTCCCATGAACACCCAATCCAACCCCAATTGGCAAGGACATTCTCCGCCTGCTGTGACGAGAAGAACAAAGCCAAACAGAAAATACAATCATAAACAATGGGTGGAAGGAAGGAAAGCTGTTACCTAGCCAAGCTTATAATGGCCGAGGAGAGAAGGCTTCCCATATATATATGACTACCCCCGTCCCCGTCCCCTGATACTCTTCCCCCAGACTACCATTCCACCCCTACATACACATACACTCCCCCACACTCACACATGCCCCTCATTCGGTTAGCTGAGCCCACCTCTTCAGAATCATGTTACATGTACACTGTCTAAATAATTAACCTGGAAGATGCAAAACAACCTTGCACTAAAAGAAACGTTGAACAGTTTTGGATTTAGTGTTTTGTTTGAAGTCAGATTAATGTAGTGATGGTTCAGAAATTAACAATTATTTGCAATGATCAATATATTGCTATATAGTGCTTTAAGCTGTCTGTACACTTTAAGGGTCCTTAGTGATGTTGGTTGTATTATAACATATATGGTAAGATAGTCATTGCTCATAGTGTCTTTTAGATCTATACAATCTGTTCTGCTACAGTATCTACGGAATAACTATTTTCTCATCCTATTTGTTACATGAATAGGTTAGATACATGCTACTTAAAGTGGTGATATGTGGACCGGTGTCAATACACTGGCCATCCCTCTTAACCAATCAAGGGAGAGAATTACCTTGTCTGAACTCCAGAAGGGGTGGAGCTAGAAACTGTGTATTGGTCCTCCACATCAGAAAGTTTATGGTTGATTTGCTAGCAGCCAGAAGATGATGCTTTAACAAAGGCCCCAGTGATCATGTTGTTGTTTTGTATCTTTAGGAATGGTTCACAGTATTGGAGCATTACCACAGAACCAGTGCCACCATCTCAGATCTAGTCATAGGAAACGAATACTACTTCCGAGTATACTCTGAAAATATGTGCGGCCTCAGTGAGGCGGCAACCAGGACTCTAAACAGTGCACTTATTGAGAAGGAAGGTAAGATTTTTTTTGTTTCAGTTGATTACAGGGTCAAATTTACATTTTGTGTACCAGCTGGCATACAATTGTCAGTTGCCTCTGTCATCTCTAAAATAAATCCAGTTCTCTTTATGAGTTAGTGGATCTGCAAGAAGATTACAAAGAATGGTTCTCATTCTGTAAATGCAAATAATAAAAACGCAATTACCATACAAAGTATATCATTTTTTTAATCTAAAAATTTAGAAATGCTAGCTCAGGGTCGACCCAAGGCATTGTGCTGTCTGGATCAAAGGATTAAATGCTGCCCCCTTCCTCCTCCCCCATCCCCAACAAAACCACACCAAGCTAAAAACGCCCACATCCATTATGTTATGCAGTGTGTGTAGTGAATGCAGTGTCTGTGTAGTGGATGCAGAGTGTGTATTTGTGTAGTGGATGCAGTGTGTGCAGTGTCTGCAGTGTCTGTGGATTACATGCAGTGTGTTTAGTGAATGCATTGTGTGTCTGTATAGTGCAGGCAGTGGCATTTATACCGGGGTCGCAGAGGTCGCGGCCGCGACCGGGCCAGGCCCACCAGGGGGCCCGGTCGCCCTGCGACCCGGTATGTACCCACTGTGGCCAGCCTCTTCTCCTGGGGGGCCCCGGAGCTGGCCACCTCAGGTCCCCCCGAGGCTGGCCCTGGTGGCACCCGGCTTGCGGGCGCGTAAGGGAGCACTCTCCCCTGAGTGCTCCCTCTTCAGCTCCCTCGCGCGCCCGCCAGCCTGCCTGTTAGCCCGGTGACACCACTGGACCCCAGGGAATCCCCTCAGCTCTGTGTCTGTGTCAGTGTTAGAGTGTGTGTGTGTGTGTTAGAGTGTGTGTGTTAGTGTTAGAGTTTGTGTGTGTGTGTGTGTGTGTGTGTGTGTGTGTTAGTGTTACTTTTTGTGTCAGTGTGTTAGTGTGTGTGTGTCAGTGAGTGTGTTAGTTTCTGTGTGTCAGTGAGTGTGTTACTGTGTGTGTGTTACTGAGTGTGTTTGTGTGCGTCTGTTAGTGAGTCTGTTTGGTGTCTGTTAGTGAGTGTGTGTTTTGTAAGTGAGTGTGTATGTATGTCTGTCACTGAGTGTGTGTCTGTCAGTAAATGTGTGTGTCTGTTAGCTAGTATGTATGCGTCTGTTCGTGAGAGTGTGTGTGTGTGTCTGCTAGCTAGTGTGTATGCGTATGTTCGTGCGAGTGTGTGTGTCTTCAGCACTTACCTTTCTCCAGCGCCGGACTCCCTTGGCGCTGGGGGTCCCTCTGCCCCGATCCGCCTCTCAGCTCCGAATGCACATGCGCGGCAAGAGCCGCACGCGCATTCAGACTGCCCATAGGAAAGAGTTACTCAATGCTTTCCTATGGACGTTCAGCGTCTTCTCACTGTGATTTTCACAGTGAGAATCGCGGAAGCTCCTCTGGCGGCTGTCAATGAGACAGCCACTAGAGGATGGATTAACCCTTAGTGAAACATAGCAGTTTCTCTGAAACTGCTATGTTTTCAGCTACAGGGTTAAAACTAGATGGACCTGGTACCCAGACCACTTAATTGAGCTGATGTGATCTGGGTGTCTGTAGTGGTCCTTTAAGTGTATTTGTATCTGCGTGCACTGGCGTACATAACGCGGTCGCAGGGGTCGCAGCCCTGCGACCCCTGCAACCAGGTGCCCGCCGCCATGTGTTGCGCAGAGTAAGCGTGGGGGGAGGGCGCCCACGGATTAGTTTTCTCACCGGGGCCCCATGGGTTGTGTGTACGCCACTGAGTGCAGGGGTACTCAACCCAGTCCTCAAGGACCCCCTACCAGTCCAGGATTTAGGGAATACCCTGTTGTACCTCCCCTGCATGTGAGCTGCAGACTGTGCAGTGTCTCGCAATATCCAGAAGTCAGAGCATTGCCGTGGTAACCCGCAGCAAACGCTCTGATTGGCCAGAGATCGAGAGACACTGAACAGTCTGCAGCTCACACACAGCAGAGCTACAGACTGTGCTGGCTCTCTGCCTCTCAGGGCAGACTGGAGGGGACTTGCACCCTCTGGCATACCGGGCAAGACGCCTGCCCCCCTCCTGGTGTCGGGTCCTCGGTGAGGGACCGAGGACCTGACACAATCTGCCTGCCCTATGGCAAGTTAGGCAGCCGTGAGGCCTCAGGCAGCCGCCTAACTCGCCTAATTAGAGAGCCACCGGCCTGCCACTGACAGGGGAGGCAAAATGCTGCCCCTGTCATCATGCCGCCTGGAGCCATAGCTCCACCGCGGGACTATGGATGAGCCGGCCCTGTGCTAGCCTTTAGTCAGTGTAGGCGGCCCCAGTAAACATGCACCTGTGGACAGCTACTTACTGGTAAATTATCCCTTTAACCCCTTAAGGACCAAACTTCTGGAATAAAAGGGAATCATGACGTGTCACACATGTCATGTGTCCTTAAGGGGTTAAGGACACATGACGGAAATTTTCTGTCATGCTGACCTTTTACTTATGAAGCTATGTCCTTAACCCCTTAAGGACCAAACTTCTGGAATTAAAGGGAATCATGACATGTCACACATGTCATGTGTCCTTAAGGGGTTAAAGGAACACTATAGTCACCTAAATTACTTTAGCTAAATAAAGCAGTTTTAGTGTATAGATCATTCCCCTGCAATTTCACTGCTCAATTCACTGTCATTTAGGAGTTAAATCACTTTTGTTTTCTGTTTATGCAGCCCTAGCCACACCTCCCCTGGCTTGATTGACAGAGCCTGCATGAAAATAAAATACTGGTTTCACTTTCAAACAGATGTAATTTACCTGAAATAATTGTATCTCAATCTCTAAATTGAACTTTAATCACATACAGGAGGCTCTTGCAGAATCTAGCAAGCTATTAACATAGCAGGGGATAAGAAAATCTTAATTAAACAGAACTTGCAATAAAGAAAGCCTAAATAGGGCTCTCTTTACAGGAAGTGTTTATGGAAGGCTGTGCAAGTCACATGCAGGGAGGTGTGACTAGGGTTCATAAACAAAGGGATTTAACTCCTAAATGGCAGAGGATTGAGCAGTGAGGCTGCAGGGGCATGTTCTATACACCAAAACTGCTTAATTAAGCTAAAGTTGTTAAGGTGACTATAGTGTCCCTTTAAGAGGTTAAATTGTGCCTTTACAGAGTTGGTCAAAACAAACATCCCTGTTATCACAACGAGGAGAGACACGTGATCTGAGGATCTTGTGTAATCATGTTTAAGCCACGGCCTGCTGAGCATCATTGGGAATGACCACATGCATCTGCAGTACAAAAATCAACCATCATTAGTCATAATATATGTAGTGGTGTCGATGTATGTCTGGTCAGACAGCTAACACGCAGAGATACTGATTGCTCATATTGGCAGTATTGTGACAGCCACATCCCATATTGTTATGCTGTGGTTGACCTGTATTTTATTGGACAAAACAAAACCAGTAGCAGTTCTTGGTTACTTAATATCATATTTATGATTAATAATAAAAATTATCAGGGTTATTCACTGTAGTGAGAAACGCTGGGACTTCAAAGTGAAATTCAAATTTAAGATCAAAATAGCTGAATTGGAAAAAATCTCCCTGTCAGCTACGCGTCTAGTTTGGCTAACTTGGCATTAAATTGTTGAAATTCGCTTTATATTCACTTTGAATTATTTGCAATTATTTCTTTAGTGAATAGCCCTATATGTATTTGGATTATAAATATGCATTCAAATATGAAAGCTAGCTAAGATGGTTTTAAAAAAAATTGGGTGAAAAAAAATCATAGATGTACAAAGTTATTCACAATACCCTACATGTTAGAGAAACTGAACGTACAGTGAAATGGGTCCTCCGTTGCTACTGGCATTATATGTAACTGATCACAATCTTTTTGGGGTAATAGTCTTTCTGGAACTGAGACTTAGCATTCGGTTCTTGTTTTTCGTTCCAGGTAAACCGTACAAACGCCCTGACTACCAAGACTTTGATTTTACAGAAGCACCACAGTTTACCCATCCTCTAATTAATACCGTAGCCATTGCTGGATACAATGCTACTCTAAACTGCAGTGTCAGAGGAAACCCCAAGGTAACAACATCTAACAGTATCCGCTAGCTTGGCCAGTTTACCGAAAAGAACAGGCATTGAATTTTTTTTCCATGGTTCCATAAGTGGTGGCATAATATTGAATTGTGCACAAAAAATCCTAGTTCTGATAGAAACACTCAATAAATCTCCTTCTTTCTCTGTTGCCTCAAAGAACCACTGGGTAATATACTTCCAGCCATGAATGAATAATTTTAAAACCCAGACATAATAGTGTCTAGATTGGTATGTATAATGTATAAATAATGAGGAGCTTATTCTTTGATTTACATGGTAAATCTGTAACATTAAAGCAACGCGTAGTTCTTCTAAGCTGATACAGATGATAAATAAAGTATCTGTCACTGCCTCTTTAAGAGGAAAATAAAATATTCTCAGTTTGTATAACAATACCAATATTAACAGTGTCCATTTGGTTTTATATACCTCTCTGCACTAAAATGTAAGGTCCATGGGAAAAAGAAAGTGCACTCTCTTTGAATTCTAAAATTAGGTATTGATTAAAAATAAGTACACCTTTTGTAGAACCACCTTTAGCAGCAATAACTTGAAGTAATTATCTTCTGTATGACTTTATCAGTCTCTCACATCATTGTGGAGGAATTTTGTCCCACTCTTGTTTACAATGTTTCTGGTGTTTGTTTATGCACATCTCTCTTAAGGTCCCGTCACAGAATTTCAGTTGGGTTGAAGTCTGGACTTTGACTGGGCCATTGCAACACCTTGATTCTTTTCAGCCATTCTGTTATAGATTTCCTGGTGTGCTTGGGATCATTGTCCTGTTGCATGACCCTGTATTGGCCAAGCCTTTCCTGTGGGCAGGTGGCCTCACATTTGACTCTGGAATACTTAGAAGGGTTTTTGGTTGATTCAATTACTGCAAGGTTCCCAGGTACTTTGGCTTCAAAGCAAGCCCAAATCATCACTCCTCCACCACCGTGCTTAACAGTTGGTATGATGTGATTGTGCTTATATGCTGTGTTTGTTTTTTGCCAAACGTGATGCTGTGCAATATGTCTAAACATCTCCACTTTGAGCTCATCGGTCCAAAAGACACTGTTCCAGATGTTTTGTGGTTTGCTCAGATGTAACATTTTAAACCTAAGCCATGCTGCCATGTTCTTTTTAGAGATAAATCTCTTTCTCCTGGCAACTATTATAAACAATATATACTTGTTCAGTCTTTTTCTAATTATACTTTCATGAACTTTAACATTTAACATGCTAACTGAAGCACTGTAGTGTCTGAGATTCAACTCTTGGGTTTTTTGCAATTTTTATAAACGTTGCATGGTCTGACCTTGGGTTGAATTTGCTGGGACATCCGCTCCTGGGACAATTAGCAACTATCTTGAATGTTTTCCACTTTTGAAAATCTTTATCACTGTAGAATGATGGACTTTAAATGGTTTGGAAACGGACATATAGCCCTTCTCAGTTTGATGGGCAGGAACAATTGCTTCTCTAAGGTCAGGTCTTTCCTCCTTGGCATTGTGTTAACACACACCTGAATGCTCCAGACCAGCAAACTGCAAAGGCTTTTATAGAGGTGGTCACACTTGCTGATGATCAATTAATCAAGAACTATTGATTAGCCACACCTGTCTGCTACTTAGCCTCTTAATTTCTATGGAAGCAGTAAGGTGGACTTAGTTTTTAACACATGGCTTCTCCATTTTGGCTTTTGGCTTTGTTAAAATAATCACAGTGAAATATGTAATATGTTGTTGTTCATCTGAGGTTGTATTTTCTTAATTTTAAGACCTGCCTTTCTTGATATGTAAAAATAATATAGAATTCAAAGAGGGTGTACTTTCTTTTTCCCATGACTGTATATATTATTACTAACTGAAAGAGGAACATGCAAAACCTGAACGCCAATACTTGTCCAAACCTGTTTTAGGCAAAAGACTGTTTCGGTCCTAACTATTGCAGCTGACTTAGTTTGTGATAATTAGCTTATTTTACTCCTGGTACTTGCTAGAAAAATTAATTGACTTAAAAAAATGCAAACACCCCTTTGTAGTTTACAGCCTGTTTAAAGTAACGTGTTGTAAAAAATATACATTTATTGCTCGACAGATGATTTATATTAAATCAAATAGAAGATGTCTACAATTAATAATGTGTTTATGTGCTTCTTTGTGCAGCCTAAAATAACTTGGATGAAGAACAAAATGATAATAGAGAACGACCCCCGATTCAGAATGTTTAGTAATCAGAGTGTATGTACCCTGGAGATTCGTAAACCCAGCCCCTATGATGGAGGCACCTATACCTGCAAAGCCGTCAATAGCCTGGGAGAGGCTGAGGTTGATTGTAAGCTAGAAGTGAAAGGTAAGTTACATTCCTGAGCAGTGTGTTTGCATTACTAGTGGTTGGGCTTCTTCTTCATTTAGTAAAGACATCGTGCAAGCAGTACTAGGTATATCTTAATGGGCAGCTACCTAGAGCCGATGCTGATCCCGCTAGTCATTCATTAGCTAAGAACATCCGCTGAGTGGTCTCAGAAAATGAATGACTCCTGTGCATACATATATTAACAGAATCGACATTAACCAGCACAAACTCTTGTTCCATGTTGGCTAATGAGGGCCCAACGACGTTGCCAGCAGAAAATAGACTAAATTCTGTATCTGCAGCATTTCATAGCAAAATACTGCACATAAAGACTCCAGGCACAAAGACCACTTCAAAACACTGAAGCAGTCATGGTGTTTTGACTAACCCTTTAAAAAGAAACTATTGTCACCATAACAACTACAGTTTAATGTGGTTGTTCTGGGGTCTATAGCCTATCCATGCAGACATTTCAATATAAACACTTGCTTTTTTAGACAAAAAGTCATTGTTTACATTGCTGGCTAGTAACACCTCTAGTGGCAGTCACTCAGCCGGTCACTAGAGTTGCTTCCTTTGTCAGTATTGCACAGTGTGCTGCACTGGTGTTCAGTGTCTCCAAGCTCTACATGGAGGTGCTGAACGTTGCCCATATAGATGCACTGACTCAGTGCATCTCTATTAGGAGATGGTGACTGGTGCAGCATTTTTGTTCAGCATGTCATTTTGCCGTGCAGTAGCCTCCCAATGCATTCCTATGTGAAAGCATTGGATTGGCTGATATATTCAAAACTGATGATTTCAGTCACGGAGGCAGGTCCTGGCAGAGTCAGTCACGTCAAAACTGGTGCAGAGTGGTAAAAAAATACGTTAAGTAAAATCACCTTTTCAGAGCATTCTAAAGGTGACCTAAACAGCCACACAGATACGATAGTGTCAGGAATACGTTTGTTTTCCTGACACTATAGTGTTCCTTTAAAGCATGAGTACAAATGTATTTTTTGCCAAATTCAAGACCCATACATTTGTTCCACCCACCACATTATTGATATTTGATTTTTATTCATTTTTTTATTTGTTATGTGGAGTTTTAAATAAGACAATACAAAAACTAAATAAATACAGAGTAAAAATAGACCAGTTAATAGCAATGAAAACACCGGCAAAACCATAAAAACAAGGCTGCGTCAGATGAAAATCTAATTTCTGATGGGATGACCATGCAGTTTTAATATTTGTGGCTGGTTAGTTGGTTTCCTGACTTCAGTGAATAGGAGCAACTAAAACATGCTGCTAATATTAAGTAATTACCTTTAAAATAATATTATATATATATAATTTGTTTCCCTCACACGCTCCATTTCATGAAAATATTTTTTTAAAGGAACACTATAAGCACCCACACCCGTTAATCTCATTGAAGTGGTCTTGGTGCAGTGTCCCTGTTCTCTTAACCCTGCAGTTTAGAGAAACTGCAAATGTTTACATTGCAGGGTTGACTGCCTCTAGTAGTTGTCCAGTTTTACTCCGTGAAATGATTAAATGATGCTGTACGTCGTCACACTTTGCATGAAGATGTCCAGCACCTTCAAAATCCCCATGGGAAAGCATTGAGTCACTGCTTTCCTATGGGTAATGCCTGGGTAACGCTGACATCAGCGTAGAGTGACCCAGGTAAGTGTAAAAAGGTTGTTTGTTTTTTTAACCCTTTTACTCACTAGGCATGAGGGAAAACATTTTTGTATTCCTTTCACTATTGTGTTCCTTTAACCCCTAAGGACACATGACATGTGTGACATGTCATGATTCCCTTTTATTCCAGAAGTTTGGTCCTTAAGGGGTTAAGTTATCTGTGTGTTTTGTCCTATCAAAAACAATCAATATTTTATGTAAGAGAGAATTATTCTGATACATTACTGCATGATCACGATGAAATTATGGGCCAAATAAATGTTTGTCTTCAATTAAAAGAACCATATAATTGTAATCCTGTTTCTGAGATAGACCTAAAGGCTATCGGGCCATGGTAAAAAAAAAAAAAATTAAAAAGAAAAAAAATGTCAGTCAACTGTAACTTATTATAGTGGATAAGGAGGCATTGTGCAATAATATTTTGGGCCATCTGTAAACAGTTATAGAAGATCCTTTAAGACCAGAGATCAGGTAACTTGCATTTAATGACTTATAGTTACACAATGGTCATTCAGATCCCAGACCAGTATAATTCCAGTACATCAGTATCAGTCCAGTGTAATAACTTAGAAGGTAAGGACACCAGCTGCAGCGCCTGTACTAATCTCTGGGAGGGTGTTCTGATCCCCAGCCACATCAATTCAAACTTCTGACAGCAATACTACTACACTCACTCCAGCCTGGGCTCTTCTCCTCTAATATTGGAATTTATAGCTTCCAGTTTTGGTATTTATGACATACTACATGCAGTAGCATCTTAAAAATGATAATTTTACACAAACCAATAAGGTAGCTTAAGTCATTAAGTCAGAACTATTTTTTTTTTAAATAATGGTTTTATTTAGATTTATAGACCAAGCTAAATAGACCAAGCTTTTCGATTGTCCTCTCTAAAGGGGGCCTTAACAAATCTGTGCATTATCTCCAAGGAAATGAAAGTCATGAAAAAAAAAGAAGGAATAAATAGTGTGTTGGTCTAGAGCAGGAGTAGGCAATCAATGACCAAAGTAGGAAGCTATCTACTAAACAGCTGTAGGATCACAATTATGAAAAGGGCTATTCTTAATGATGATATTTTAGCTGTCTAGTAGACAGCTAATTAGGGAGCCATCTATTATTATTAGAGTTATTGGTTAGCTATTTAGATGAACGTGACCCTCCATCCATTTACAGACATGGCCTCATGTCGGAAAAGCTTGCTGGTCATTGGTCTAGAGAGAAAAAGATTACTGCAAGCTCTCAGGAGCAGGATTCATGGTGGTGTAAATATACATGGCATGGCCAAAGATATGTGGATTCCTTGCCTTCTTCTTGAACATTTCATTCCAAAGTTATGAGCATTAAAATGAAGTTGATCCCTTCTTTGCAATTAAAACAACTATTACTACTATAACAATCTTCACTCTTCTGTGAAGGCTTTCTACTAGACGTTGGAACATTGCCATAGGGATTTACTTCCATTCATGTACAGAAGCATTTAGTGCAATTGGGCAATGATGTTGGCATTCAGTCTTGGTTCACAGTCAGCATTCCAATTCTTATCAATCTTTTTTGGATACGACTGAGGCCAAGGCTCTCTATGTGTCAGTTTTCCAAATTCCTTTTAATAAATAATTTCTGTTTGGACCTCCTGTTGCACATGGTGCTGCTGTTAGGTTCAAACAGGCTAGAGTCTTCAACAAACCTCTACATCAAATGTTGGAAGCATAGAATAATATATAGTCTTGTTGTATCTAGTCTATTCCAACTACTCGATTGTGTGACCATGTATCTACAACACCCTCTTTGTAATTGACCTGTTCTTGTTCTTGATCTGTCCCCTTCCCAATGACAATATCTATAAGTGAAAGTGGTTGTGCTACCCATTCAGAAACTGTCTTGTTTGGTGACTTCGTATGACAATGCCACTATCTCAGTAATACATTCTGCTATGAACATATGGTTTTACATCTGTATCAGGATACTTGGCTTAAAACGGTTATCAGTGTCGACAAATTCACTCATTATAAGTGGTGTCCACAGACTTTGGCTATGTAGTGCCCATCAACATAGACGTCTAGAAACACAAGGTAGGATCAAATACAGACCCAAAAGAACGTCTAAATGAAGACTTGTTTTTCTGCAAATAGATTTTATATATGGTTGCAGGTTAAGAGAAACCAAGAATTGTATATGAGATTTAGTTGGCTTATGTAGGCTACACATTATTTAAATTCAGACCATCTTTGTGCACCACCCAAACATTCTTGAATTAGAGTGCTTTATTAAAATGCCATTACTGTGATTTAAAAAATACACTGTATCTAAATTAGAAGAAGAATATCATTTCAAATGTTCTAATTCTGCAGGGTCATTAAGCGGAGAACCTTTCGGCTTGTGGAAACAGAAGCAGGTTTATTAAAAATATTGCAGTTGACAATTGTTCCCATTGACTTATTCCCTATTCCCCCACTCCAGGCTACGTCTTGCATGTTAATCTTGTATTTGTAATCAGTGTATAGATTACAAATATTGTTTCATGGTAAATAATGAGCATATAACATACATTATTCCATGAACAAATATAACAATTTTAACCATATACATTATATTACGATCTTTAAAAGAAAACATAGTTTGCAGGTTTTCTTTCCTGGAAATCAGCTCCAGATATTGGTCACTTTATTAATTCTTAAATTATAAATCAGACACATGTTCTACCAATGTACAATTTACTGGCATCCAGAGCTTATGATCATATTACTATATTCATCGTTGTGTTTCAAAGATCCACACATACTAGCTATTGATTCATTAGAATATTTTAAGTAATAATATATGTTATGATTCAGAATGGTTATTTTCTTATTTATTTACACCAATGGATGCCTTATCATATTGTAAAAAAGAAAAAAAGTTAAAAAAATCACACTTTTTCAAAGGAACTTATTATTTATGGAAAAAGTATACGCCAGGTCTTATTAAACAAATATATACAAAAAAAAAAAAGTAAGTTCTGTTCAGATTTTCTTGCTTACCATTCCACTGATTTTACTCTGCTTTCAAACCCACCATGCATTAATAATTACGGATAATTATAAAGAGAACGTTATTATGTGTTTTAACTACAAGAAACATCTCATTTTCAACATATATGTATATTATATATTGGGTGTTTTCCTTTTGTTAAAATATTTGGTGTGTCAGATGTGTGCAAACCTATTGATATATAAATATATATATATGTTTTAGTTAAAGATCACCTAACTTTTCCACGGTTAATGCGAAATTGCAAAGGCAAATTCTGCCATTTTTGTGTGCATTAATACGTTCAGTTATTAATTGTATTTTAGAAATTTCATCTATTCTTCCCTGGCTTTTAAATTACCCGTGCTTCAACATCTTACATGTGACATCACTAAAATTTAAACATCTCAGTGTTTTGCATTTAAGTAATTAATATGTTTTTTTTTAGCTTCTGTATACTTCTCACTTTTCTTTTTTCTTCTCCCTTAGTTGCACAATAAGGAATATTGAATGTGTATTGTCACCTAAGGTAAGCTTTCATATGGTCCTGTCATATGAAGCTTATGTCTCTTGTTGCCTATCAAATGTCTCCATCGGGCATTAACATGTCAATATGATTTGCTTCAACCCCTAACCAAATTAACTAACAACTAACTTTACTGATTAAACTGATAATGTTGATTTTTGGACATTACAGTTTTGTCAAGGTTAAGAAAAGATGCAATATTTCACTTCTTTATAAAAAAATATATATATATATTAAAATAAATATATAGTAATAACTAAATCATCTGGGGAAAAATATAATAATAATCATTAAAGCATCGAAAGGTTATATTATGAGTATAATGCATATATTTTAATCTAAGTGGCAATTTATTATACTAGTGATAAGAGCCAATGTTTTTAGGAAATAGTTGATGATATAATTTATTATATATATTATACAAACGTAGGACAATAGCCCAGCAGTTTTGTATATAAATTGCTATTCAGTGGTAATTAAAACAATTTATATATATATATACATTCACACAACTTTTTGTGTTTTAATTATTTTATATATCTATATATATACATTCACACAACTTTTTGTGTTTTAATTATTTTATATATCTATATATATACATTCACACAACTTTTTGTGTTTTAATTATTCATCATTTACAAAAATATTGAAAGAATTAAAAAGCATTATATAGTAACTTGCAAAGCCTCATACAGGTTCTTAAACATTAGCATAAAAAGAAAAATAGATTTGTGTCACATAAAGTAGGTTTTACAAAAAAAAAGAAAATGGACAAATACCCTAATATATATATCAGGAACCTGCTGGTATTTCTGGAAAAAAGATTCCCAAAATGATTACTGTATGTGGACATATTGCTAATATACAGTATTTTCTGGCTAAAATGAGGCACCTCTTGCAATGATGTACTCAGTGATCTCCCCAACCGTTATTCATCAGCACTGTACTTTACAATCTTATAGGCTCCAGTACATAGTGCAGAAGGAGGTTGGAGACAAGATCATCATGGAGAAATGTGCTTCTCCACTGGATGAGGAGTGCTACAGTACATAAGAATATAGTCTTAAATATATTGCACAGCTTTGCAAACCAAAATCTGTGTATTTTGTGTGTGCATAGAGTAGAGATGAAAGTGGTAAATACACTTAATATTAATTAAAATCCAATCTAGTTGCACCTACCCATGTATAAATATATATATACAAACACACACACACACACATATATATATATATACACATATATATATATATTTATATATATATATATATATATATATAATTGTCTGTTGTTTATTGCATATGTATAAAACAGACTTAAGATAAACTTAAGTCCAAATAAGAAACTAACGCATCTAATACTAATGCTTGTATTGATAGAAAAACAAAAAAACATGCATATTATATTTGTATACATTTGCATTTTTTTGTTGCTATCTGTGACTATCTGTTTCCAGGATTTATTTAACTGTTCTAAATAAATTCCGTAAGTACCGTACTCCCCAAATGCAGCATCTCCTACACATTAAATGCAAGTAAACTACTACTCCCCTATCCTAAATTTAGAACAACATTTTGTTCAGTTTGACAAAACATATGCTAGTTAGCCATTGTTTATTTTAAATACAATGTTTTAGTCAAAAGTTAGGCTTATGAAATCAGAATAGAATACAACTGAGCAATCCATGTAATCTGAATCATTGATATAGTCTCTTGCGGACTGTCTTAGAAGCACTGGTTTGTAGAACTCGTATAACTTACTGACAAATGTGAGGTCAATTAACTTAAGAGCAATTTGAGTAGAACTCTTGTATTTAGATGATACCGAGAAATAAGATAATATCATTGAAAATGACTTTAAGTAACTGTTATAATAATAATAATAATAATAAGACATGTACATATTTATCAAGATGTTGCAATACAAGATATTGTAATGTGATATCCATATGTGTTTACGGAGACAGCCAGAAGGGTAAGTAAGTACACTGCTCATTTTAAAACACAGGAGTAACATATAATGTTTTAATGATCGTTTTACTATGTATAAATCTATGCAAAATCTTCTTAGAATTCCGAATACACAGAAAAATCATGGATTCATTCACCAATGATTGAACTGTAATGAATTGAAAAACAAACTAGAAGCACTCTAGTAGTCAAATCGTTCAGAATAGTGGTAAAAGCCAAGCCAATGCTCTTAGGTAGTAGTTGATTTTACCTGTTATTCACTGGGCGCCACTCTCGCCTCCACTACAGCAACAGGAAAGCCAGAAGCCTCTGTACTTAGTCAGGGGCTGATTGAGTACTTAATCTCAGGAAGGGCATTGGTAGTGGGCTGTTGTGGGGTAATAGGTGCATTTATGGGGTAAAAGGGGCTGTAGTGTGAAGGGATATGGGGCTGTAGGGGGAGTGGAAGGGGACTGTAGTGGCTGAAATAAGGGCTTTAGTGGGGGGAATTGGGCTTTAGTGGGGGGTAAGGCTCTAATCAGGGGGTTGGAGACTGTAATATGGGAGCTAGGGCTATAGTTGAGGGTTTAGGAGTCTGTTGTGACAGATTGAACTTAACGTAGATAAATGCAAAGTTCTGCACTTCGGGGTGAAGAATGCACAAGCAACTTATATTCTAAATGGATGTAAATTGGGGATAACAACATGAGAATGATTTGGGAATTGTTATAGACAACAAACTGTAACAACACTGCAACAATGTGCAATGTCAGTTAGCAGTTGCTAGGGACAGTAAGATATTGTCATGCATAAAAAGGGGAATTAATTCTTGGAATAAAAATATAATTTTGCCTCTTTCTAAATCACGGGTAAGACCACACACCTTGAATATGCTGTGCAATTTTGGGATCTGTTCTAAAGAAGGATACTATGGAGCTAGAAAAACTGCAGAGACAAGTTACAAAATGAATCAGTGGACTGGAAGATTTTAGTTATGAAGAAAGGTTAACAAATTTAAATTTGTTTAGTTTAGAAAAACTGTGCCTCAGTGGATATGATAGTATTATTCAAATATAGCCTGAAAATCTATTCATAAACAGCACATGCATAGGACACAAGGTTACCCATTTAGACTAGACAAAGGGAGATTTAGTCCCAGATAAAGGAAACGGTTCTTTACAGTAAGAACAATAAGGATGTGGAATTATCTGCACGAAGAAGTGGTTTTATCAGAGTCTGTACAGATGTTTAAACAGCAACTGAATTTATACTTGCAAATACATAATGGTAGCGGACCCTGGGTAACCCGGCTGGTTACCTCCGCTATTAATAAATGAAGATACTCATTTCCCCCCCAGTAACTGGATGACACACAGTTCCAGGGGTACAACAGCACCTTTATTGGCCACACTCGGCTTTATACTTTCCCCATACAAGGGGTGGATCACACATGAAGACAATGTCCCCTACCAAGGTCCTCGCCCTCCCAGGGGTCGTGTAACAGAACCGGAATCCCAGTCCCTTTGTTCTCTGTTCCCACCACTCAGTGTCCCCTCCCAGGGCCCTCCCACTCCCTTGGGTTCCCTGATGGAAACGGAACTCCAGTCCCTTTGTCCCCTGTTCCCGCCACTTAGTGTCCCCTCCCAGGGGTCTTTTTCCATGAAGTCTCTGTATCTGGGGGGTCGTAGTGCGGGAAACCTCCTGCCTTTTTACCTCCCAGTGACAGAGAGCTCACCAACCTCCACCATTGTCCCCAAAGGATGTCCCCACCAATCTCAGTGACACCCAGAACGGTAAAAGTCATGAACTGCCACCAATCGCGGGGTCCCTGTGTAAAAACCCGGCAAGGGAAGTGTCTCTTTTTGGGAAGTGAATGCTCTCCCTAATTAATGAGTGCTTCTCTGGGTGGCCGCCATTCATACAGACGAATGGCAGCCACCCAGAGAAGCACTCATTAATTACTTCCCTCGCGGTTTCACACTATGTTGCGAGTTGCCAACGTTCTAATTGATTGGTGAGAACATTCCAATGGGTGCCGGGGAGGTCCTCATTTGGGAACTGAACAAGGTGGGAAGCAATCCGTGAATTCTCCCCCTGGATGGAATTTGTCTAACGAACGGGGTGCCACCCAGGGTAGGCACACGCCGAGGCTTCCCGTGCGGTTTGTGGTTTTGACACCTCGTTCTGAGGTGTGAAGGTTCTGTATCAACATTCTAAATGGGGTTTTGTGGTGGTCCCCGTTTGGGAGGTGAATGAAGTCACTTTGTGGCGGCACTCCCGAACGCGGAGGAGGCAGTTCAGACGAACACATAGAGTGAAATACATGACTGAGATAGGGAAAAGACACGAAAGGAATGCTAAGACAGTAACACACATCACAGAACAAACCGGTCAATACATAGTTTAGCGGTGGTCCTGCTACAATAGTATTCATGGATATGATTTCTGATAGGTGGGGTGACAGCTAACAGAGCTCCTAATATTATTTTGGGGTCAAAAATTAATTATTTTCTAGTTTCCGAAAAAACTTGAAAGCACTTCAAACTGTTGGGCAGTGGGGAAGGTTTGGCTTCTTTTGGATCAACAGCAAAAACAGAAATGAGAAAGGTAGAACTTGATGAATGCAAGTCTGTTTTTTCAGCCTATATAACTATGTAACTTTGTAGTGGGGGGTTAGGGGCTGCAATAAGGAGTGTAGGGTCTGTAGTAAAGGATGTAGGGGCTGTAATGAGTTGATGGGGCTACAGTGGATAGTTACAGGCTTCAGTAGGGGGTGGAGGCTGAGCCAGAGAGATGGGAATCTTGATCCTTGGTGGTCCGGTGGGAGTTGCTGCGTGTCTGCACCCTTAGTGGGTGCAGCAAATGGTAGATCCCCAGATGTTGTAGGAGTGCAACTTCCATGATGGTCAGCCATTCTAAAGATTGATCAAGCATCATTACAGTTGGAGTTCTACAACATCTGGGGATCTACTCTTTGATCAGCCCTGGTGTAGAAGTAGCAGAGAACTTGATTCAGCAAAGGTTCTCTCTCCTATTCTCTATATCAGGGCCTAGCAAGTGAGGAAGATCTTTGATCTCTCCCACTGTCAGCCATGGAACCCCCTATCTGGGTCAGTGCTCAAATAGCCGGGCGGCCCCTGCAGGACCACCTCGGCATGGCTTCTTAGGGTGGGGCTTAGTTCAGATAGAGAGCTTCCTGTTCTCCTGCAACTGTAGTAGGAGTGAAGAATGGTGCCAGGTGGACCCAGTCAGGCAATCAAACTGTTTTTCTAAACAGGTTTGACTACTTAGAATTAGCGGGAGAGGATACCAGGGAACTCCTGGTATCTTAATGGTATCATGTTTGGAGGCCTCCTTGTATGCTAAAATAGCCAAACTATAACTATAGGTGAGTTAAATTTTTTTCCAAATAAGCTGTTTTTGTCTAAATTTTTCATTACGTTTTTAATTCATTCACAGCTTCAGTTTCAGCCCTAACTTGAGCATTTTTCATGGTTAATACAGAACGAACATAATGCGAATAAATGGACACAAAACAATCCCAAACAAGTCCCATACACCCAAAAGGGACAGACGATATTACTTGTCAATCAAATGTATACACAACTTATAAAATACTTATACACGTACATCCAGGGTGTACAACTTAACCATACTGCGAAGTGAGATCCACACCGGCCTGGCTGAAACTGTCATGTATTCTGATTTTAAAATTTCCGACTTTAATTTGCAGGTGGGCTCACATTTTTTCGCCTTCTGATGCAAGGTGTGCCTTTGTCTGTTATTGATTCTTACCTGCGGGAGCTGAAAGAGAGCAAGCAAGAGAGAACATAAGTCCAGAAGAAAGCCGCTTTTACTTTTGAAGCAGAATCCATCAGTGTTTCAGTTTGCGATCATGAAATTGTGTCTGTATCATGTAGTTATATTCTGTACTGCTATTTTCTTTCTTGTCTGATAAATATAAAGATTCATGCATGAGTTGCTTTGAAAGAGAGAGAGAGCGAGAGTGATAAAATTCAGCCATAAAGGTTGTATGTTTTATTTTATTTTTATTTTATTTTTTTTGGTTTGGCTTGGGACTTTTAACCCTTTCAGTGCCAGATTGCATGACTGCATTACCTGTCTGTCACTCAAATACATTGTCATTTCGTAGAGTCAAGTTGGATCCACGGCCATCCATCTATTTTGAGCCTTTATCTTTCTAACTTGTGATTCGATCGCAAAAATGCAATGGCTGTTTGACTTCAAACTCATTTAGAACCATTTAGTGATATCAATTCATGATAATAAGATCATTCAATTTTCCCATTGTCAGAAGCTTAGTGCTACTCTCTTATGCTGTTTCCTAACTAGTAAATCAATGTTTACGTATTCGCATATAGATAGGGTTTATCTTTAAAATTACTGGACAGTACCATCCAATATAGGCCTTCTGTGATCTCTAGCAAGTAACGAGATGCCAAGCCACCTGGCATTGACATATTTTTAGAATGAGCACTGGTCAATATGTAGACATACAGCAGCTGAATGCTTGATTTGGTATTTGGTTTCATTAAAAAAGAGTTGTGATGATGCAAACACCTACCTTGCAATGAAGAATAGAGTTGTACATCAATGGAGCTTATAAGAAATGTGACATCACATTAAAATCATGCTACTACTATAAGCTTTTTTTTCAAGGATCAAGGATTTAATTGCTAAATTGGAAATCAGTAGCTTCATTTTGCCAGCTTTTGATCTGCTGCAGAACATTGTGTATTTTAACTGATGTACAATAAACAAGAAAGTGTTTTACACAATTGGCCCTCTTGTTATTGACTCCATGGTATGACTGAAATCTGCATTGCCAGCTAGGGCTATCTAACCCACAGACAGACACTGCACGTCTGGTATCGTGCCCAGGCACATACCAAAACTCTGACAACTGCTTTGCTACGGGACCCGCCAAAACCATTTACTTTGTTACAGTGCCCAGTAATGATTTAACCCTTTAAGTGACATCCTTTTCAGTCATTACAATCTGGACTTTAAGGATTAAAATAAATAAAAAAAATGGAGTGCCCCAGATTGTTTTATGACTGTAAAACTCTAAAATGCTGTCAAATTAAATCGCAATGATGTGCAACACTGACATAGGCATTTTAACAGACTAAGGTATGATGATGGCAAACAATGCAATTGGTCCTTAAAGTGTTTATAAAGCTATAAATGGCAGTTGGCTACTGGGTTTTCTGGGTTTGCGTTAAGATGACAACTCTTTTTGTAAAATGCCAACATACAAAATAAGGCCCAGGGCTCAAACTCCCACTAATCCTGGGAGCGGCAGCAATGATTATAGTACACATCAGCCTCAATGCATACAATATAAAAAAAATAAAAAACAAAGAAAAAAGTGACTTGTGCATTATTCGGCACTATTTAGCAAGTAAAAAACAGTAAAGTAGAATTCTAACGCGTTTTACCTCTTGACAGAGCTTAATCAAAGTTTTCACATAAAGCCTTGTCAAGAGGTGAAACACGTTGGTGTTATACTTAAAGGGACACTAAAGGCACCCAGACCACTTCAGCTCCTTGAAGTGGTCTGGGTGCAAACTCCCATCACCCTTAACCCTGCAGTGATAATTATTGCAGTTTTTATAAACTGCAATAATTACCTCTGAGGGTTAACTACTCCTCTAGTGGCTGTCTACCAGACAGCAACTAGAGGGACTTCCAGAATTGAAACTGACTTTTGGTCCGTTATCTGGCGCTGGATGTCCTCACGCTCTGCATGAGGATCTACAGCGTCAGATTTTCCTTCATAGGAAAGCATTGAATAATGCTTTCCTATGGGTAGACCCTGAGGTGAGCGCGGCCATTGCCGTGTATGCATATTAGGTCTCCCCCGCCAGCGGACATCAACATTGGAGGAGTGTGGGCAGAGCTGAACCAGCGCAGAGGGACATCGGCGCTGGACCTTGGTAAGTGACTGAAGGGTTTATTAACCCCGTCAGTGCTGTGGGAGGGGGCCTTGACAAAGGGGAAATCTATAGTGCCAGGAAAACGAGTTTGTTTTCCTGGAACTATCGAATCAATCCCTCTGTTTAACTCGCTATTGTTTTTTTTTTTAAAGATATTTCTAATAACATTTGTGGGGGGGGTTTAAGACTCCTGTGCCATTGTGTTTTTTTCTGACCTTTGGACATTATTTTCCTTGGTGGGTAATGTACCAGCTACAGTATGAGGATTGATTAAAACTATATTATTTACCAATTACATCATTATTCCTGTGTCTTTGTTGGCTTAAATTCCCTGCTCACTTCCCAATTTACTATTAAATGCCCATGCAGTAGTTAAACATGTTTGGTTGATAAGAAAAAGAAGATTTAATAAAAATGTTGGCTTGCACCCGGACAACAAAATCTTGCACGGATGGAACCAAGTTGTAAGTAGCGGTAGGAGATTAGAATATTGCAGAGGGAAATCTGCAGAAGAGAGGCTTATTCACTTAAATTCGCTATATATCAATACAATCTGTAGCTGCGAGAATAAAACTGGTTGTGTATTTTCCAAGGTGCAAAGCAAAAATATTTTGATGTCCTAAATTAATTCACTTGTTTGTTTTATAATATTCTAAAAGGGAAGTAATCCATTTAGAGGTACACTTCCCCTTAGGGAAACAAACACAATTTTGTGCAGTCAGCACATGCTATCCTACACTCAAAGCATGAAAGCACAGCACAAAGAAATCACTGCTGATATAGTGGATTGCTTTCTGTAATAGTCACATGTCAGTGGGAACTAGCCATAGAATAACTAGACAGTAATATTCATTGTTACCCATTAAAAAGGCTGTGGAATTCATTTATAAGTAGGTATTTATAAAATAAAACACTTTTGTCCAAACGCCCGCATTTAGATGATACATAGATAATATGAGTGTGAAATAAAAGTCCAAAAAGCTATTATGTGACCCCCTGATCATAAGGCGAACCCACTCAGTACTCTGGTGGCTGATCTCTCATCGCAGTGACAGACCTTTAAATGCCCCAGGTCATCCAGCTCTCTATTTCCGGGTGTTGGATGCTGGGCTGGACTTTGACTAGGAGGGAGGCGCTCCGGAAAGAGCAGAGAGGAATTCAGGACACCGAAAGCAAAGCTGAACTGTCAGGAGCTGTGGATCAGGGCTGTCGGGGAGGATGTTGTCCCCCCTGTGTGTGCAGGAGCCCCTAACAGCCCTGCAGCTCAAGCGCTTAGAGGAGCATAAGTACAGCGCTTGTGGCAGCTCCTTGCTGGAGCCTCTGATGCAGGTCTACTGGAACTGGCTGGTGAGCAAGATACCCCTGTGGGTGGCCCCCAACACCATCACCAGCGTGGGGCTGTTCCTGAACGTTGTCACCACTCTCATCCTGGTCTACTACTGCCCCACGGCCACTGAAGACGTAAGTTGGGAGCTGGAACGTTGTGGAATCTGTAGAATATTGCAACATTGTTGTTTCCTGGTGCCATGGTTCTAAGTCCAAAAGTTACACCCTCAGCTGTTGCTAGACTACAACTCTCATGATCCATTGCCTTCCTTCTGGCTGGCATGGCATGATGGGAGTTGTGGCTCTGAAACCGCTTTGGATCTAACTTTTGGCCACCTGTGCTGCTGACCACTGTCCTCTAGGTGTGTGGATTTACTGCTCTATTTGAGGGAAGGTACAAAGGGCTGTAGGGGAGAGGTTAAAGTGTCCCTATTGTCAGGATTTATTATCAGGGACCTTTCTGCCACCTCAGCTTGCAGGTAACGAGGGAACTGTTACATTCCTTTAGAAAACCAGGTGATTTGTAAAGCACAATGAAACACAAGCTGTCCCTACATTTCTGTAAACAAAGGGATCTTGTTTCAGGTCATGATCTTTGCTGGAGGTTTTAGGGATAAGATTTATAAAAACCAAGGGAATTATTCACTAAGCTAAGAAGTGGCTCTGAGATTGCAGATTTTAAGGCCAGAATGGTGTAGCCGTAAGCGTATTTTCTTATTTCTGCTATTTAGCCTGAACACCGCCATTTCTTCGTCAATTCCCCACAATGTCTGGTTAAGTGAATAAACACTTTTAGTGTTAAAGTAGCCCATAGTGCATTAAGAAACGCCTGCCTCCTTCACAGTTAAATCCAGTAATTTTATTTTTCATTATTCGAGTGAATAAAAGATTGCATTAATTATAGCCTTTGTGTGTATCATTTTGGAATGGGTACATGGGTCCTGCCTTGCCTCTGATTGTGAGCACCTCTTATCCGTCCAGAGACCTATGAGCTATTGCACGTTCACGATATCTACTGCCATGCAGAATCAACAGGCATCTCTGATAAAGAAGGATTTAAAAGGGATACTATAAGCACCATAGCCACATCTACTTGCTGAAGTGGGTATGGTGTAATGAACATTGTCAATATAGACATAGTTCATTTGACAGGTATCTCCATCAGTTGGCATCAGTCAGCAAAGAATCAGTGTTACGGACTTGCTATGCAGAATTTGTGAAACTTTGACTTCAGTATGCACAGCCTTTATTACAGGTGCTATAAAGGTGTCTGCTAGTGTAGGCTGACTGTATTGTAATGCATGGCTCGCATACACGCAGCCTAATCCTCACCCATACCTGGCTCCCAGGTACCAGGAGTTCCCTGATCACAGGATAAGTAGACAAGCTTTTTTTTTTTTTTTTTTTTAAAGAATATTTTGAAAATTTACTTGGGTCCATTGGGTGCCTGCCTCCACCTCCTGTACGTCTGGCAGTCCAGGATGCTGTTTAATGGCTTAGGGCACTTAGCTGATGCTCTCAGCCAATGAGCTGGCACTGCATAGCATGATTTACGTCAGTGGGGCTAAGAGAAGCTCATTGGAGGACCTACCGAATCTAGGGAAGGCAGCTCCCAGCAGACCCTCGTAGTTTTTCAAAGGGTTTGACTGCTTACACTGTAAAGGCTCTACGGCACTCTGGGCACCATAACTACTACAGTGGGCTGTAAACGTTGCGATGCTTGAAGTATTTTGTTAATGCCAAAACATAGTGGACTGAAAATCCAATTGAAAAATTGTAGATTAAAAGTTGGAGAATTTTTCCAAATCAGCTATTTTTGCCTAAAATGTTATATTCAACATTAAGTGACTAACTGTTGTTCATAGCTAACACAGATAAAGAGTTGTGAAACAAGTTTGTGTAAGGAGGAGATACTAACAACGTGTAATTAAATATCTTGCAATTTTCTGCAGGTTAATTACCAGGGGTGTAAACCTCAAAGAGAGATTGTGGAGAATTAACACGGAAATTCAAAATTTTAGGCAAAAAATCCTATAACTACAATTCCTCTGTCTATCCTGTGCAATTAACAAAATGTAAAAAAAAATGTCTTTGTATGGTGTGGCAGGGCACAGTAAAAAGAAGCCCTGTAAGAGAGGAAAGGAGAAGAAACGAGAATTAAAATAAAAGAATAAAGTGATGGGGAAAGGAAGAGGGGAGGAGGCAGAGAACCCACCGCCGCTGTGGACACCACTGTCCCAGAAAACTTGTGTCACGGAGTACTAAGCGGAGTTATTTTGCACAGCATTCCAATAAAGTTCCAAAGGCTGCCACACAAACATGCGATGTGAGTTTCTCCATCATGAAATAATCCTTGATTTTTCAGTATGATTTTACCACCGTCGGGTATATCGTCGCTCATCCACATATGAGCCAATTCCCATCTAGCTGCCAAATTAATTTTATTAAACAACCTTATTTTATTTGATGTAAGGCCTTCCATGGGTTTAGCTAGTAGAAAGGACTGTGGGCCCGAGTCAACAGATCTTTGAAAAACTGAGCTCAACAATATCCTGATCCTCCCCCAAAATTGTTGGGAGTTGTCCCTTTTTTAACCCATTTATTGTTATGTACGCAACTGAAGAAAGAACAATATCATACACAATGTCTTGGTTTAGCAGAAAATACTTTAGACTCTCTCACTGTAAACTTGTGTGTCTATGTTGAACAATGTCACATGGTGGTGTAAATATGTTTAGCCCAAATAAGTGCAAGAAGAACATAATTCATAGGACATTTATTAAGTTAATATTAGTACTTGATCAAATGGCAACCTATTATGTAGCAATTGCAACAGCACCCTCATAATTGCTGCCTTAGGCTTTTGTGAGGAGCTTGCTCTCCTGTCTTGTGCCCGTAATTAAGTACAGCATCTCCAAGACTTGATGTCATGGGCCAAGTTGCCCAGAGGCTTTTTGTGCTCTTAGTGGACACTTGTGGTTCTTTCTGACCACACAGGATTCTGTACAAAACTACCAGGAAGATGAGCTCACAGATCTAACATAGATCCACTATAAGTTAGAGTGCCCCTAGAGCATCCCACTGCGTAGTGTGGGCAACTGGTAGAGGTCCAAGCTGTTGACGGTATGCAGGCTAGACAAGTGTATACCTATTTTGGATCTAGCAGACATGCCACAGAAAAAAAAGTGAAATGCTATGACAGGACATTTCTACCCATGTTGGAGCACTTACACATAATTTTGTACACTGGCAGCCCTTTGTGCTATCTGACCATGTGTGTACGTCTTCCTAGCATGCCAACTTGTTCTTATAACCAGTGACCTGCATTCAATCACTGACTTTACCTGGTTTTATATTTTCAATAGTAGGAGGTGTACAAAAGTGCCGTCCTGGATCTGTTTGGTCAATATCCTGTCTAGAGTTATGTCTCCATTGATACCTGGTGGGACATGGAATAGGAATGTGTGGGTAGACATGGTTTTTTTTTCTTAATCTTGCTAAAAAAAATATTTTTGTTTTTTATTCTTTATTTTTGTTCGTGCATAAGGGTAACAGGCGAATTTGTACTGCCACAATAGCTGGTACAGTCAAGTTTGCATACAGTCTTAATCACATGGCATTAATGACATTGCACTTTTTTTTTTTTAAGTAGTTTTGTAAACAAGATAATATCGTAAGCTTAGTAGTGATGGCAAATTAAACACTTAGACATAGACATAGACATAGAGAAACAGTTATGTGTCCTATTAACTTTGCACAGTTTTATGGGTTAATACAGGAATGTAGGAGCATGCTAAGTCTATTGAGGCTATGGAGTGTTATGCAGGCTGAACATTGTTATTATACATAGCCCTATAGAGTGTGTAGAGGTTGTGCTTTGTTAAAAGTTTGGCACATGTTTATACTAGTGTTGTTAGTCGATAGGCATACAAGAGAATTGCAGTGGGTTAGCGTGTGAGTTGCAGAGCATAGCATATTGTGATGTAATTCCAGTAAAATACAAGTTTAGCAGGCTAAGATTGCCACAAGGCATATGTATGTATATGTGTTTGTAGTATCAGTTGGTTAATTACACGTAGCTAAGATACTGTCATCACTGTACTGACCAGGTGCAGGAATGTAAGAACTGGAATTACGCGTCCCTCTCCTTTGTATCAGATGAGCCACGTGGTTAGACCGGATGGATGAGTTTAGACTCTATTCATTAAATAGGTTAAGGGTATGTGTGGGTGTAGTTAATTGTGGGAGGAGCTACAGTGCTATATAAGGAATGTACTCTATGTATTCAGTACTCAGACTTTGCTGTATTTTGGTGACGCTAGTCCCTCTGAGTCCCGATCGGTGATCCAATAAAGAATCTCTTCCTTCCTGAAGAAACCTGTGTCCATCTCTCTGTGCTTGGCTACCGTCAGTTTCTCCGGTATCATTTGGTGCATTGGCCGGGAAGCTCATCGTTCAACGGTAGCTGAGAGGCAGAGGCGTGAGACGGTCTATCTTTGCCCACGTTCTCTACGGCTGCACCCCTGAACTTCTGCGTGGACCTCCCTTCGTCTCGGCGCCACTGGTCTGTTGTCCAGGAGATCATCGGCCTCTACGTGAGAAGTGCTGGGGTGTCCCCGTCGATGAGTGTGAACTCAGGTTCAGGAACGAGGAGGTAAGATAACTGCTGTTTTAGACGGCAGGACCCGCTAGGGGTATACCGATTGTGCGGTAGGCCCAAAGGGGTTTTTGAATCTGTATCTGCCCCCTCTGTCGGAGGGAAGGAGCGAAGGCGCACCGCTCGATCGAACGCTCTTTAGTCAGACCGTTTGATTTGGTTAGTCAGGCGGGGTCCTGGTGTAAATAGCCCTAGCCGGACACCGGTGTCTTGTCTAGACTAGCGTTCTAGGGTGTATATTACGTTCACTAGGTCGGAGGGACCGGGAGACTAAGCGGCGCCTGTGTAAATTCGGTTCGCTAGTTCTCATCCTATCTGGGCTAAGTGGGAAGGCGTGTAAATTTGGAACCCACTAGACTTTTGATAGTACGACTAAGAGGCGCCTGTGTAAATTCGGATCTCTAGCTCGTTGTATAGTGCGACTAAGAGGCGCCTGTGTAAATTCGGTTCTCTAGCTCGCTATGTATATGTGGTGATTGGGCAGTGTGGCTAACCAAAACGGGTGTATATAGTTTTAGGTAGTCCATTCAAGGTACTGGCCAATAGTTTAGTTGGGAATTGTAAATGTGTTAATGATTGTTTAGTAAAGTGTATATCTTGTTAGATAGCGCGAGCTCAGCCGTCTAGCGAGAGTGTTAATAGTGTGTTGCTGTATTATAGTGCACGGTACCATAACCCTGTATATTTACTGACATTATATAATAAGTACTAATCATTGTCGTCCATTGCATGTTTTAACACCATAACCACTAATAATTGTATTGTGACCTTAACTTGTGCTTTGACCTATGCTAACCGTACTGTAACCGCTATTTGTAAAAGACGATGTTACTGGGGTGTGTTATAGACGGGTAATTCGTATATAGAGAATTATAGCGTGGGTGACTGTGTAGTTACGCCAAAGGGCATAATATTGATTATATAGTGACTGGTGTAGCAGCTGTGTGTGTACGGGAATTCCCTGAGTGTTTATTGTTATTGTGTACGTTTCACTTGGTAACCGTACCACGTGGTGCTGTTGCCAGAGGAAACGGGTGTGACTGTTGAATAGTACGCGTGTATAGTAATCGTTGTCGACGACGTTCCACTGTTAAATATGGGTGCGTCGCAGTCAACGATTCCGGATCCCTTAGGATGTATGGTTAAGAATTTTAAAAAGGGATTCAAAGTTTGTGATTTTGGGGTTAAGATGTCCCCTGTACGTTTGGTCACTTTGTGCACTAGGGAGTGGCCTACTTTGGTTGCGGCATGGCCGCCACGTGGCAGTTTGGATCCAACTCTGGTACAGCGCTTACACGTGGCTGTATCAGGTAGGCCTGAACTTTACGGCCAGTTTCCTTATATTGATTGTTGGAGACAGGCCGTAAATGACTCGCCAAAATGGCTCCGGACATGCCACGAGGAACAGTGTCGCCTCATGGTAGCTAGGACTTGTTCGTCCACTAGGGCTGGTGTTAGGCCCATTTTGGACACGCCCCCTGAGTCCGAGATCCCTTTGCCGCCCCCTTACTTTCCGGTAAGAGGAAGTGACGCAAATACAGGAAGTCCTGTAACCCTTCCCTCATTACCCTCATCCACTTCCGCTTCCTCCTCCAGTACAGGATCCACCCCCCCTCGTACTAAATCTCCCCTTCCGGAACCAGAACCCACCCCCATTAGAAACGAATATCCTGATTTGGCGCCACTTCAGACTTCCGGTCAAGCTTCATCTAGCTCGGCCCGAAGTGTTCTATTCACTACCTTTTCCCAAAACCAACCTCCCACATCCCCATACCCTATATCTCCCCGACCGGAACCCATGACTGACGCTTCCCTACGTAGCCCCATCCAAACCCGACAGTTGACTGGTGCCCAACAATTAAAGCACTATCAGATGCCTCTTCGCTTAAATCCCGGGTCAGCCTATATTAATGCCGCAGGTCAAATGGCACAAGCTGACCCTGTCTTCGTATATGTTCCCTTCACTACAACCGATCTTTTAAACTGGAAGACCCACAATTCCTCGTATACTGAGAAACCACAAGCCATGACTGATCTGTTCACCTCAATAGTACAGACACATAATCCGACATGGGCTGATTGCCAGCAGTTATTAATGACTTTATTTAACAATGAGGAAAGGACAAGAATAAATCAAGCAGCCATTAAAGCATTAGAGGATAGAGCCCGTGCTTTGAACCAAGCTAATCCAGCAGCATGGGCCGCAACACATTATCCCAACACTGATCCCGATTGGAACGTAAATGGTGCTGATATGGTTCAACTCAGAGCCTATAGAGACGCTATAATTGCTGGCATGAAAGCCGGAGGAAAGAAAGCCATTAACATGTCGAAGACAGTTGAGGTGATCCAGAAAAGCGATGAAGCGCCCAGTGTCTTTTATGACCGATTATTGGAGGCGTACCGCTTGTACACCCCCTTTAATCCGGAAGACGCAGACAATTCCCGAATGGTGAACTCCGCCTTTGTCAGCCAAGCTTACGGAGATATTAAGCGCAAGCTACAAAAGTTAGAAGGGTTTGCAGGTATGTCAATCACCCAACTAATGGAGGTAGCTAATAAGGTTTATATGAATAGGGAAACAGAAAGCAAGAAAGAGGAGGAGCGCAAGATGCGTAAAAAGGCTGATATGCTAGCGGTAGCGATCGCAGGCGTAGATAAACGGGGCCCAGATAGAGGCAATAATAGATGGAGTAGGGAGCCTTTGAGTAGGGATCAGTGTGCGTATTGCAAGGAAGAAGGGCATTGGAGGAACGAATGTCCGCAAAGAGAGCAGTACGAGAGAGACCAACCCAGGGCAGGCTACGGAAACTTTAGAGGCAGAGCGAGAGGTAGAGGAGGTCCCGGAGGGAGTAATGGTTATAGAGGGAGTAATGGGAACAGAGGAAGTGTTAGGGAAGACAGGTATATTCCAGCAGCGCAAAGGTCTCGCGATAGAGAAGGTAGGGACTTTGTAGGATTGGCTGACACGGTCATGGAGGACTATTGATACCGACCGGGCTCCATCCCCCTTGGTCGAGCGGAGCCTATGGTCGATGTATCAATAGGGGGGAAAAGGAGTGCGTTCATGATCGACACTGGTGCTGAACATTCAGTGGTGACTAATCTAGTTGCTCCTCCATCTGGAAGGACTATTACTGTGATAGGAGCAACTGGAAGAAGTGCTGAAAGACCGGTTCTTAAAAGTCGACTCTGTACATTGGGAGGCCACGTAGTAAAACACCAATTCCTTTATATGCCTGAATGTCCAGTCCAATTGCTGGGACGTGATATGCTATCCAAATTACAAGCGCAGATTACGTTCCTACCAGATGGAACAACATCTTTAAAGTTTAATGGACCTTCAGGTATTATGACTTTATCCGTACCAAAGGAAGAAGAGTGGCGACTTTATACAGTGTTGACTAGCCAAAACCCTAGGAGTGATGAGACATTGTTTAACATACCAGGAGTTTGGGCAGAGAACAACCCACCAGGACTGGCCCGCAATATTCCACCAATAAAAATTTAACTGAAACATGGGGTTTATCCAGTGAGCCTAAGACAATATCACATTCCGCAGAAGGCTAAGAAGAACATCCAATCCTATCTGGATAAGTTCATACGGTATGGTATCCTAAAATTCTGTACTTCCCCCTGGAACACCCCATTGCTGCCTGTTCAAAAGCCCGGCACAGATGAGTATCGACCTGTGCAGGACTTAAGAGCAGTCAATGATGCGGTTGTTAGCATACATCCAGTTGTACCCAATCCATATAACCTGCTTGCTTTAATTCCGGGCGGGGCTACTTACTTCACAGTCTTAGATCTCAAAGATGCCTTCTTTTGCCTCCGAATTGCCGCAGAAAGTCAATGTATTTTCGCTTTCCAGTGGGAGAACGCTGTAACGGGCTCAAAACGCCAAATGACTTGGACAAGACTGCCCCAAGGGTTTAAAAATTCACCTACCCTATTTGGTTCAGCCCTAAGTCAAGATCTATTGGATTTCGAGTCCATCCCAGGAGAGTGTGTATTGTTACAATATGTAGATGACTTGTTGATAGCAGCAGTTACAAAAGAAATCTGTCAGCAAGCAACGCACGATCTACTACACATTCTCTGGAAGGCAGGATACAAGGTGTCTAGAAAGAAGGCTCAGTTGTGTTTGCCAACTGTCAAGTATCTAGGATTCCATATCTCTGAAGGTCAAAGAATTATGGGGCCAGAGAGAAAAGAGGCTGTCTGCCAAATACCAGTACCCAAGAATAGAAGACAAGTGCGAGAATTCTTGGGGGCAGCAGGCTTCTGTAGGATATGGATTCCCAGCTATGCGATACTGGCAAAACCTCTGTACGCAGCTATCAAAGGTACAGAGCACGACCCCTTCCTATGGACCCAAGAACAGCAAACGGCATTTGAAGATGTGAAGAAGGCTTTGATGAGTGCCCCAGCATTAGGTCTACCTGATCACACACGACCATTCTACCTGTATGTACACGAGCAAAGAAGAATGGCTGTGGGAGTATTGACACAGTACTTGGGATCATGGCAAAGACCTGTTGCCTACATGTCTAAGCAACTGGATGCAGTGGCCAGCGGACTTCCACCTTGTCTAAGAGCCGTAGCTGCAGCCGCCCTGCTAGTAGCTGAAGCCGATAAACTCACTCTGGGTCAAGAACTTTATGTACGAGTCCCACATGCAGTACAGACGTTGTTGGATTACAAAGGAAATCATTGGTTTAGTAACAGCCGTATGACCAAGTATCAAGCAATGTTGTGTGAAAACCCAAGAGTGCATTTAGAGACTGTAAACACCTTAAATCCAGCTACCCTTTTGCCACAACCTACTGAAAGTCAACATGATTGTTTGGAAGTAATGGATGAAGTATTCTCAAGTAGACCAGATCTTCGTGATTTTCCCATCCAGAACCCCGATGTTCAATATTACACCGACGGCAGTAGTTATGTGAAAGAAGGGATCCGCTATGCAGGATATGCAGTGACAACAATAGACAAGGTGATAGAAGCTCGGCCACTGGCGAAAGGAACATCAGCACAAAAGGCAGAATTAATAGCACTAACACGAGCGTTACAATTGGCTGAAGGTTTAAGAGTAAATATCTATACGGACTCTAAATATGCGTTTTTAACCACTCATGCCCACGGAGCTTTGTATAAAGAAAGAGGACTACTGAATTCAGAGGGCAAAGAAATCAAGTACGCAGCTGAAATCCTACAACTATTGGAAGCAGTGTGGGAGCCGAAAGAAGTCGGTATCATACATTGTCGAGCGCATCTGAGAGGAGATGGTGATGTAACCAAGGGAAATCGGATGGCAGATAGTGCAGCTAAGCGTGCTGCTGAATCAGGAAGACAGGAGTATGTAGGGCATATAGCTGCTCTTATACCAACTCCACTGTCCCAATGGACTCCAGTTTATACAGCTCAAGAAGAGGAGTGGTTAAAGACTGAACCGGGAAAGTATCTGGAGAACAAGTGGTATCAGCTAGAAGATGGAAGAATAGTTATACCAGCATCGCTAGCGGTAGAAATTGTCCAAAATTATCACAACGGGACACATTCTGGGAGAGACAGTACTGAAGAATCTCTTAGAAAACATTTCTACATACCAAGATTGTCCAACTTGACTCAGGCCATTGTACGCAGATGTGTAACGTGTGCTAAGAATAATGCAAGACAAGGACCAGTAAAGCCACCAGGAGTCCAGTTTATGGGGGGACTCCCCATGTCCGATCTACAAATAGACTTTACAGTAATGCCTAAATCGGGTGGACATCGTTACCTGTTGGTAATTGTGTGCACCTATTCAGGCTGGGTAGAAGCATGTCCTACTCGTACAGAGAAAGCAGGAGAAGTTGTGAGATTCCTGCTACGAGAAATAATACCCCGATATGGACTACCCTGTTCTATAGGATCGGACAATGGTCCAGCTTTTGTTCACCAGTGCCTACAACAACTGACTCATATGCTTGGTATAAAGTGGAGGCTTCATACTGCATATAGACCCCAGAGTTCTGGTAAGGTAGAGAGAATGAATAGAACTATTAAGAACCAGTTGGCTAAAATGTGTCAGGAAACCCAACTTAAGTGGAACGTTCTCTTACCTATAGCCTTATTGCGAATCCGCAGTACCCCTACCAGAAGGATGGGCCTCTCTCCTTTTGAAATCATGTATGGGCGACCACCTCCCGTACTTGGTAACTTAAGGGGGGACTTGAGTCAGTTGGGAGAAGGAATTACCCGGCAGCAGGTTGTAGAGTTGGGTAAGACTATGGAGGAGGTACAGAAATGGGTACAAGATAGATTACCTGTGAATATTTATCCCCCTGTTCATAGTTATCATCCAGGAGATCAAGTGTGGATTAAAGAGTGGAATAATGTACCGTTAGGGCCCAAGTGGAGAGGTCCTTATGTTGTTCTCTTGTCTACCCCTACAGCAATAAAAGTAGCAGAAGTGACTCCGTGGATACATCACTCCAGGGTTAAACCAGCAGCAGTCGATTCTTGGCAAGTTACAGCAGATCCAGAGAATCCCTGCAAGATCCGGTTAAAACGCACTACTCAGTCGGAGTAACGAGGAATTATTGTGGATTACAAATTTTATTGTTACAGGTGTGAGTGAGAAGGCCATAATAAAGCCTGTCCGCTTACCATCACATAGTGTATAAGCCAGGAAAGTCTCGAAGGGACACCTGTGAAGATGAGCAGAACTCCATTCCCTGCAGCCCCTCACATCCTGGAAGCTGAGGCGCCATCGCACGGACGAAGACTGAGGATGACGGCGAAAGATGTGCTTTTGATAGTGTTTATTTATATGTGTTTTTATATTCAGGAAGGTAGAGGTACCGACACTCCTAGCTGTGAGGTATGCATTAAGACTACGAGAACAGGTAACCATATTTCCCAAACCCTAATTTGGCATTCACAATACGAATGTAAAGGAGATGTATCGAGATGTAGATACTTAAATATAGATTATAGTGTGTGCCATTTAGGAGTAGGAGAACCTAAGTGCTTCAGTCCGGAGTATCAGCCTCGTACAATTTGGTTGACTCTCAGGAATGGAGATCCTCAGGGGACCCTAATTAATAAAACGGTGTTAGAATCCGTACATTCTTCGGGTGTTCTGCTATTTGATGCGTGTAAAGCGATATCGAGTGGTAGAAAGCCGTGGAATGTATGTGGGGATCTTAGATGGGAGAGGACGTATGGGTCTAACGATAAATATATTTGTCCCAGTAGCAAAAATAAATATGTAAGTCCTAGATGCCCAAATAAAGACTATAACTTTTGCCCATATTGGTCTTGTGTGGGGTGGGCAACTTGGGGACAGACAGTAGACAAAGACATGATAGTGACTAAGTTGCCTACCAATCCATACTGTAAGTCTATGGAATGCAATCCAGTCCATATTCTTATAAATAACCCCGACAAGTTCTTAGATAAATATGGTAATTTATTTGGGTTTCAAATATACGGGACGGGTTTAGATCCTGGGACATTATTGTTTATAGGAATAGAGACTGATACGGTATCCTCCCAGACTCATCAAGTATACCATTCCTTTTACGAAGAGATGAGTATAGATAATAAGATCCCCCATAATGCTAAAAACCTGTTCATCGATTTAGCTGAAAGTATTGCCGGTAGTCTTAATGTTACCAACTGCTATGTGTGTGGAGGTACTAACATGGGAGACCAATGGCCTTGGGAAGCAAAGGAGGTAATGTCCGGTTCTGAGGCAGTTGACCAATTAATATCTACACAAGCCGATTATCATATGAGTGTTAGAGGTAAATCTGAGTGGAGATTAAAGACCTCCATCATAGGTTATGTTTGCATAGCAAGGAAAGGAATGATGTATAATACTTCTGTAGGAGAATTAACTTGTCTAGGGCAAAAAGCTTATGATGATGATACAAAGAATACAACTTGGTGGTCGGCTTCAAATGTCTCAGAACCATCTAACCCGTTTGCTAGATATGCCAATTTAAAGGATGTGTGGTTTGATCTATCCATCACATCTACTTGGAGAGCCCCAGCAAATTTGTACTGGATCTGTGGTAAGAAAGCCTATTCGGAGCTGCCACAGGACTGGGAAGGGGCATGTGTGTTGGGTATGCTCAAACCATCCTTCTTCTTGTTACCGATTGAAACAGGTGAGACTTTAGGTGTTAAAGTGTATGATGTGAATCATAGGAAGAAAAGGGGACCCATAGAGATAGGCGCCTGGGAAGATGATGAATGGTCTCCCCAGCGTATTATAGATTACTATGGGCCAGCCACGTGGGCTGAGGATGGTACCTTTGGTTATAGAACCCCTATTTATATGCTCAACTGTATTATAAGATTACAGGCGGTGGTTGAGATTATCACAAATGAGACATCACAAGCGCTCAATCTTCTAGCGAAGCATAACACCAGGATGAGGACAGCAGTCTACCAAAATAGATTAGCCTTGGATTACCTTTTGGCAGTAGAGGAAGTATAGCAGAGAGGAAGGCTGCTGCACAGATAATGGCGATATATAAGTATAAGGCTCTAGATCAGGGAGAACCAATGCAAGAAGATGAATGTTGAAGATTCACATCATAAGATAAGTCTGGTCTGGTTCATGGTAACCTGAGGTATATGCAAACCAAGGTTAAGTGATGCCTCAAGTAATTGTGAAATATCAGAGGCATCAAAGGGGGGAATGTGATGTAATTCCAGTAAAATACAAGTTTAGCAGGCTAAGATTGCCACAAGGCATATGTATGTATATGTGTTTGTAGTATCAGTTGGTTAATTACACGTAGCTAAGATACTGTCATCACTGTACTGACCAGGTGCAGGAATGTAAGAACTGGAATTACGCGTCCCTCTCCTTTGTATCAGATGAGCCACGTGGTTAGACCGGATGGATGAGTTTAGACTCTATTCATTAAATAGGTTAAGGGTATGTGTGGGTGTAGTTAATTGTGGGAGGAGCTACAGTGCTATATAAGGAATGTACTCTATGTATTCAGTACTCAGACTTTGCTGTATTTTGGTGACGCTAGTCCCTCTGAGTCCCGATCGGTGATCCAATAAAGAATCTCTTCCTTCCTGAAGAAACCTGTGTCCATCTCTCTGTGCTTGGCTACCGTCAGTTTCTCCGGTATCAATATGAGCATGGGAGTAACACTATATTTCTCAGGGGAACAAGAAAATGTCCTTAGTAGCAGGTAGGGACTTTATGAGGCATAGGGTGAATGACTCATCTGTGTTGTCAAATGTCCAGGTCAGCCAACACCTGCCAGGGGTATGTCACAGCCATATGTTTTGCCGCCTCTCGGGGGAGCGAGTGGACCAAACACTCCCGTTCGTTGGGCAGTGAGTTGGCTCCGTGCTGCCTCTAGGTTTCCTGGTGGCTTGGAGTGGTGAGTGTTTGGGAGTCCTGTGTGTGCCTTTTAGACCCGGAGTGTTGCTGTTCTGAGACGGAACCTGCCTGAGTGTGCTAGGCCGGTTCTTAGAGAGGACTTTTTGCGGGTGATGGGGCAGCCCTGGAGATCTTCTCCGTTGAGGCTTTGGGCAACTCACCAGCAGTCGGGCGCTGGGGCTTTAGGCGTTTCTTCCGCCTCTCACTCCCTGCTGTCTCGATCTTTTTCCGGTTCTGCACCGGAGCTGCAGGCTGCTGTGTAATGTCCTTTGTGGCTAATGCCGGTGGGACTTGTGTCCGGGTGTCTCTGTGGCTGGTGAGTTTGGCCCAAAAATCGCTGAATAGGCGGTCTAGACGCTCCGACAGTGGAGGCAAGCTGGGCTTGGATGCTGAGATCCACGTGGTCTCCGCCATGTCGTGAGTCGGCGGTCCGGCGGTGCAAGGTGGCTGAGCTCGGTTTCTCCGTCCTGATCCACATGCTCTGGTTGCCGGGATATCCCTCACCGGCAGGGGGGGGGGGGAGAGTGTTCCGGGGAGACCTCCTTTGTTACAGGCTGCAGTCGGCTGAGGGATCGGCCGTCTCCCCCATGCTTCCTGAGTAGGCCGCAGGTAGGCCTCAGGTCCATCTCCTGGAATCGGTCGCATTTTGTGGTCCCAGGCTCGGTTATGCATTGTCTGGATATTAAGCCCCAGTGTCTGGGGTGTAAAGGCATTGACTTTGCAGGTTTTGCAGCCAATCTTGCTAAATTTATTCCAGAATCTAAATGTTTTTCGATGATTTTCTGATAACGGATGTGCGTGTTTTCTCTTTACATAAGTAAAGCATTTCTATTTCCTATTTATTGTATATACAACTTTAAAGGCATTTGCCACTTACAGTCAAGTCAGAGGTCTAGGATTTATTACTGAGAAGAGTCTGAACCATGTGGGCATACCAACTAGTTAGAACAATTTTCTCTGGGATGGGAGTCGTAAGCATCTATCTATAAACATAGAATTTTTGAAAGAAGCCTAGAATTCCTGGATTTTGCATTATTAGATCATGTCCATACTTGACAAAAAATCTTTCACATTTTAATCTAAATCATATTTCAATGTAGCTGTGGAACATTGCTTGGGGTGTATATATATATATATATATATATATATATATTTATTATTATTATTATTATTATTATTATTATTATTATTATTATTATTATTATTATTATTATTATTTTTTTTTTTTTTTTTTCCTTTTTGAGCCATCCACACTCCGCAGTTGGGATTGTTTTATAGATATTTCATTTATAATTATTGGTGGGGCAGAACCTTCTCCAGTGACATTTTTAGTCATTTCTGGTGTCTTCAGACAAACCTAACCTCCCCAAAACACAGTAGGCCCCAGGTTTCACAGCTCTAGTATCGTTCCAATGCCTTGTGAATGACCATCAATATCAATCGGACAACAATTCAATTTGTTTTTTGTTTTTTTCTTTTCTAAATTTAATCAGTACCAAGGCAGGACTGAATTAAACACATTCAGTCCATGTTTGTTTGTATTTTGCCCCCAGTAAATCATATTGATAAAAACTTGTCTTACTGCAGACCTTTTTTGGTAAATCTGTGTTCTTTGTTTACTTCCCTCTTTATTGAAGTCACTTGATAATTTTGTGACATGAATCATGAACTGTGCAATACAAGTGACAAGTCATGTGTAAAATCAGTCCCTAACTATAACTATCTATAGAGTTGTGTGTGTTTCTACCCTTCATGGTTTTAAAGTGCGTTTACCTTGCTTGTTTAAGAGCTTGTGGAGTGAGTTTGATCATAATTATTCGTTTTTATTACTACAGATGATGAAATTCTGAGTTGATGATTTTAGTTTTTTATTTGTTTTTTATTATTTGTTTTGTTTTTAACTTACAGACACATATAATTTTGCTTGTTCTGAGAAGCCAGATGAAAATCTGTTAACTTGCAACCTGTGCCAGTAAAGAGGGTCATTTAAAAATATTTGCCTGTGTTCTCCACAATGTTAGGACCTTCGCACCGTTTTTGCTAAATACATTAACCCCTTAAGGACCAAACTTCTGGAATAAAAGGGAATCATGACATGCCACACACGTCATGTGTCCTTAAGGGGTTAAAGGGACACTAAAGTCACCAAAACAACTTTTATCTTAATGAAGCCATTTTAGTGTATACATCATGCCCCTGCAGTCTCACTGTTCAATTCTCTGCCATTTAGGAATTAAATCACATTGTGTATGCAGCCCTAGTGACATCTCCATGCATGTCACTTGCACAGCCTTCCTAAACACTTCCTGTAAGGAGACATCTAATGTTTAAACTTCCTGTATTGCACAGTCTGTTTAATTTAGAATTTCTCATCTGCATCGTGAATAGCCTGCTAGACCTTGCAGGGACCTCCTATATGTAATTAAAGTTCTATTTACATAGAAAGAGCTAAAAACTTGAGCAGTGAGACTGCTTGGGTATGATCTATACATCAAAACTGCTTCATTAAGCTAAAGCTTTTGTACAGAATCTCTATTGTAGCCATTGCACCTGATCTTTGTGAACAGTAACTATCTTGATTTTCTGGTATATGGTGTATAGTTTGTGGTTCATATGGCTATAAAACTAATTCGGGCACTCACTGCCTCCCCAGTGATTCTTTGCATGCTCTTGTGACAGTGAAAAGCAGGACATCTTGCCTTTCCAGTCAATCCAGTGTCTTTTTTCATAACCACATATCAGTCAATTCCGCTCTAATTTTAAAAGGACTGTTATTTTTGGCTATCTCAAATACCTGAAATTCCTGCTAGCTCTCAGCATTTAGAAGTACACTTTGCCATTTACCATTTTTATAATTTTGTTTTATATATAGTGATAATTTTAGACCATAAAAGTGTGATTAAATAAACTGGATAGGTACAGAGTTTAGTTTGTGTGTTTGATTAATGAATGATTCGCTGATGTTAACGCCTAGCGATCTTGATCTACATTTTAAATAAATAAAATCTGGCCTTGCTGCTGTTGCCACTTGAAATGTTACCTCCTCGTGCTTCCTGAATATATATTATAATCTTGGCAAGTTAGCAACAGCTAACAAACTGCTTGTAATTAATCTAATTTCTGCTTACGTGCAATGAGATTTGCACTATCTGTACCTTTTACAATTTCTTGTAAATATTCTTACCATTTTTACATCATTTTAGCCATCAGAGTTCTTGATTTAGTGGGATACTCCTTAGACCCGTGTTCAGTTATGCTTCTCCTGGTGATTGACTATCCGATCACACAGGAGAGGGAATGCTTCCATGAAAGCTCCGTTGTCTGCAATGACAGAAAGTTGAGACTTCTACATTATCTGAGCGGAAGCAGAGAAACATGGTGTTTAGTGATGACAGACAAAACATGAAGGGTGACACGTGCCAAGACAACTTATGCCACAAGCTTTACAATGTACTGTAGTTGTTATGCTATTTAGGGTGCTCCTTTTAAGTCCTCGTCTGGTTTTACTTGTCTTCAGCTCTGCACTTTACTTTGCAGGATTAAGAAACATAAGCCCTTTGTTAGTTAAAAGAAAATCTTTTGCAGACAGGAATGCTGAAAAGCAGTTTTTTCCTTCTTTTTCTTTGTCCTTGGTATTTAAAAAAAAAATAAAAAAATTCTAGACTCCTACATTTTGTTTTTTATCTCTAGAACCGTCCCTACATGGGTTTTGGTGGGTTTATTAGAGCCAGGTAGTATTTGGAAGCTAGTGACATTTTGCTACCCCGTCTGCAATGTATTCCCCTTCCAGTGCTGCCCAGTGGTGGGATAGGTGGACTGATCTCGGTGTTGCCTGCTTTGGATACATAGATCAGTTCTCAGTCTATGGAGTGAAGGGGAGACGTATAATGCTACAACCCTGCCCCTCTCACTCACCAGATTTCAATTAAATCTAAAAAACAGTGTGAGTGAACGTGGTTGTGTATGAATCCGTATGTAATTGTGTGTAGCTGTATGTAATTGCATGAGTGTGTATGTAAGTGAGAAGGGAGATGTACTGTGAGACATGAGGGGATATGATGACTTCAAGAGGTGGGATTTTCATAATCTGAGGGGGAAGACAACACTCTGTACTTATAACCAGACAGCACAGGTTTGAGCTGGAACGTTCTACATCTGTCTGTAACAATGAAGGACTTAAAAATACTCCATCACTAAGGCACTTAAGCACTAATGATATCTTGGTCATATATATGTTTGCTTTAGTGCCTATGTAGTAAGTAACTAAGTTTTGCTTTATGGGTATTTAACCTCAAAGCAAAAGGGTACTGTTGCAAATGTTCTTCTCATGTCACACTTTATTACCATTTTGCCATTTTAAGACTGTATGGGTAATAAAGATTGTAGGGTTATAAAGTGATCTGAAAAAGCAATGCACTTCTATTTCCATACATAGATTTGTAACCAGATTCCTGAACACAAGCTAAAAAATGTAACATTTTATCTTGCCGCTTGTGGAGCATTGATACTGGTTTCTGGCAGACATTTTATAAATGTAAGAGAGCACAGGATATTTTAGGGCCCATCCAGATTTGGAACATATTAAAGGGACACTATAGTCACCTGAACAACTTTAGCTTAATTAAGCAGTTTTGGTGTATAGAACATGCCTCTGCAGCCTCACTGCTCATTCCTCTGCCATTTAGGAGTTAAATCCCTTTGTTTATGAACCCTAGTCACACCTCCCTGCATGTGACTTGCACAGCCTTCCATAAAAACGTCCTGTAAAGAGAGCAATATTTAGGCTTTATTTATAGCAAGTTCTGTTTAATTAAGATTTTCTTATCCCCTGCTATGTTAACCCCTTAAGGACAGAGCTTCAGAAGCTTGTCTTTCACTTAATGACAACGGCATTTTTTTGCTATTTGCGTTCAACTGCAATTTGCATTTTACTAATTTATTGCACCGACACATATTATATACCGTTTTTAAAGGACAGAAAGGGCTTTAATTTGATATAACACATATATATATAAATGCTTATTTATTATAAAAAAAATACAGAAATATGCAAAAAAATGAATTTTTGTGTTTTTTTTTACAGTTTTTGCAATAATAATGTGTACATAATTAGTGCAGGTTAAGGAAAGTAAAAAAAAATTCATTTAGTTGTTCTGAATTACAGAATATATAATGTGTCTGGGATTTTCAGTTTTTTTTTGGTAGTTACAGGTCACAAAGCACAAGGAGTAAAATAAACTTTTTTTTTTTTAAATTTATTTATTTATTTATTTTTTAATATCTTTTTATTGAAAAGATTCTCAGAATAGTTAACAAGAAAGGTTGAAATGCTAAGAAACGCGCAGGTTTCAGATGAGCAAATGAACTAAAAGAAAAACAATTAGTAATTATTCAATCGAGATACGCAGATCTCATGTGTAACCATGGTAAGGGGGACACACAGGTCTCAAGGTAAACTGAGTGTTCATCAGACAACATGCATATATCTTGCATTGATGCACGGCAACAATTTCGATGCCCTTCCAGCATGACCCGGCAGTGTTCTGCTGGTGTGTAAGACGATTTTCGTGTGTGGGGAAGCATGTATACTGTAATAGATTGTGTGAGCGTAAGGCCACGCAGGTCTCGGGTTTGTGCTCATACAACCCTGCCTATTGTGTGACTACCTGTTTCAACTTCTTAGGCTCCCTTGGTAATGGGTTCCCTTTCGGGTCCCTTGCCTCTTCTGGGCTCCTCTCTGGGTAAGTATCCTAATCGGTCCCGCTGGCTCATTGTGAATGACCGTGACTCTCTGGCTGCGAGTCGTCTAGCTAGGGTAGTACGTGTCGTCGGTTGGTGTGCTAAGACCCTCTATGAGGACCTCCGTAGGGAATTTGTGGTTGTAATGTTGTTCCCATGTAAGATATATGGCTCCTATGCTGGGTCCCGGGTTCGTGTCATAAAGTGAGTCGTTGTCGGCTCTTCAGGGAGGCGTCACATCTAAGGCCTGTCCAATGTGTCCGGTGTGCATTTGGTAGTTGTGCAGCGTTATTCGAGTGTTTTGTGGTCAGTCCTCCCTAGTCTTTTTTTTTTTTTTTTTATATTTTTATTTATATTTATTTATTTTTCCCCCTTTTTTTTTTTTCTCCGTCTCTCCTTCCCAGGGTGCTCTTCCCTTGCGTATCTGCCTGCCAGTAGGTCATGCTGGATGGCATCGTCTTCTAGGTTGCCCTGTAATTGCTGGTCTCCCTTCGGGAACAGCCCAGTGTTGTCGTGTGCGGTCAATGTTTGTCTGTATGTTCAGTAGGGTTCCAAGTGTGTCCATGAGGTCGTTAGGCTAAGTGTGGGTATTCTCTAGGTCCCTTGGGTGTAATGTCGGTCTTCTAGCGGTCCGTCTTTGTGTTGGTTGATGTGTATCTGTGGTTGTCCTCAGTCTCTGTAACGTGTTTGGTGATGGTATGTTCTGTGAATCTTAGTCGTACTTTGTAGCCTAGGCTCCATATGGCGTGTTGAGGCGTCATGTCCCTATATGTCAGTGGTGAGTCGGTCTAAGCCATGAGGTGTACTCCTCTCATGTCTCGTGTCTCAAGTCTCATCACCAGTCGCACTCCGGGCGACATCGGTGTCGAATGTTTTGTGTCTTGTTGTGTCGTGAGTGCAGGTGTTCGTGTGCGGGTCCTATGTGGGTAGGGGTATAGGGAACAATTAGAGGTTGAGGAGAGGGTAAGGGGGGGGGGGGGAGACCATGAGGTCTCGGGTATGCTTCCGCATCCTCGGCGCGCCCAGGTCCGTTCCCCGCACCACTCAGTGGGGTCCAATTCGTCATCCGCTTTGTGTGAACTCCTACGTTATGTATAATAGCCATGGCCTCCAGGATTCCGTATGTCGCTCTCCCCGTCCCTGAAGATCTGCTATCCGTGCTTCGGACGTTCTTATTTCCTCCACTGTGCGTTTCCAGTGTTCCATCGTGGGTGTGTCCTCCTTCTTCCAGTGAAGTGGGATTAAGGATTTGGCTGCATTTAGCAGGTGCCTCAATATCGATTTTTTTTTTGTAAACCTGCAAGGGTTTTTCTGTGTAATGTAGGAGGGCCCCTTCCATTGTCAGGTCCTGGGGTTCATCTAGTATGATGTTTATTTCCTGTCCAATGTTCCTCCAGTATGTTTTAATTTTCCGACAATCCCACCAAATATGACGTAGCGTGCCTTCACCGTCATGGCACCTCCAGCAGATGTTGGGGATAGTCGGGACGTATCGGTTGAGTTGGGCTGGCGTGCGGTACCAGTGTGTTAGCAACTTGTAGTTGACCTCCTGGAAGTGTGTGCTAGAGGAACTCTTGTGCAGCAGGGTTAAGATTTTTTCCCATTGATCGTCCGAAAAGGTCTTGGCTGTCAATTCCTCCCATGGCCGTTTGAACAGGTTGTTTTTCGGGCGGGTTATCAGGGTCTGATATAGAACTGAGACTCTCCCGTCTGAGTCCGGTGTTTGCGAGCATAGTGTCTCGAACCATGTTAGTTCTCTATGAATTTTGGTTCTGTGCGGAAGGTTAAAGTAATAGTGTCGCAATTGGGCGTAGTGAAACTGGTGCAGGAGCGTGGGTGGTCTATCATCCGATAGTTCTCTTAGTGATTTCACTCCTGCATTTGTGAGCACAGCATGTATCGGTATGTATCCGTCTTGATGAGCTAGTGGCCATGCGGACTGGGCGAGACCGTCCCCCAGGTTTGGGTTGTGGGTTATGGGTATCAGTGGGCTCGGTTTGGGCGAAATCCTTTGGTCGGTTCGCAGCTTATCCCAGTGTTTGAGTGTGTGTGCCACTGGTGAGTCAGCCCCTAGGGTGTCCTGTGCCGTATCATCCCTGTGCCACAGCAGTGTGTGTATTCGGTGATCTGTGGAGTCTCTCCACAGTCGCACCCATCGCTTGTCCGGAGGGGCCACATGAAGCCCTCTTATTCTCTGGAGGATGGTGGCTTGGTGGTACTTTCGAATGTCCGGCATAGCTAGCCCTCCCCATCTCCTTGGGAGGCAGAGTCTTTCGTAGCTAATTCGTGCTCTGTCCCCCTTCCAGACATATTGTATAAGCGCCGTTTTCAGTGTCTTAAAAAACGCGGGAGGTACCGGGTGGGGCGCCGCGTGGAAGAGGTATAAAATCCTGGGCAGGATGTTCATTCTAATTACCGCTATCCTTCCCAGCCATGATATGTGTGCGTAGCTCCATCTCTTCAGGTCCCCCAGTATGGTGGTCAGTAGGGGTTGATAGTTGCACATATAGAAGTCTTTTGCTTCGTGTGTTATCCACAGTCCCAGGTACCTCATCCGATCTTGGCACCAGTGAAAAGGGAATTGTCTTCTCAGTTGTGTGCATTCAGTTTCGGGTACCGTGATGTTAAGGATGTCGCACTTTGTGAAGTTGAGTTTCAGTCCTGAGATGCTTCCATACTCATCGAATTCCTCGAGTAGTCGCGGGATGGAGTTAGTAGGGTCCCGGAGGAAAAACAGCATGTCATCCGCGTATGCGGCGACTTTATGTTCGTGCGATCTGAAGTTGAGGCCCGTGATCCCTTGGTTTTTCCGAACGCGATCTAGAAGCGGCTCCAGGGTGAGGGCAAATATGAGTGGGGAGAGCGGGCAGCCCTGTCTTGTGCCGTTTTGAATGTCGAAGCTGTTCGTGAGGGCCCCATTCACTCTGACTCTAGCGTTCGGTCCACTGTATAATGCGGTAATCCATGTGAGCATACCCAGTCCTATGCCCATCTTGCGTAGCGCCTCCGTCATAAAGTGCCAGTCCACTCTGTCGAAAGCCTTCTCCGCGTCTGTGGAGAGTAGGAGTAGTTTCGTCTTTGTTAATCTGGCCAAGTGTTGTACTGCGAAGAGACGGAGGGTGCAGTCCCTAGCCTCTCTGCCCGGTATGAAACCTGTCTGGTCGGGGTGTATGAGTCTCTTCAGGTGCGTTTGAAGTCTCATCGCCAGCACCTTGGAGAAGAGTTTTATATCGGTGTTAAGGAGTGATATTGGGCGGTAGTTGCCTACTTGTTCCGGGCATTTGCCTGGTTTGGGGATAACCGTGACTATGGCGGCCAGTGATTCCCTGCCGAACTTTGTACCTTCCCGCAAGCTGTTGAGGGCCTTAGTTAGGTGTGGTATGAGGATGGATCCAAATTTTTTGAGGTATTCCATCGGGAAGCCATCTGGTCCTGGGGCCTTTCCGGTTTTTGCTGCTTTCAGTGCCAGTTTAATTTCTTCCTCGGTGATGGGTGTCTCCAATGCTTCCGCTTCCTCCTGGGTGAGGGCATCCGGTTGAAAGCTCTCTAGGTATCGTGTTGTATCCTCTTTCCTCGCATTCCGAACCGGGTCATCCTCGTCTCCTCGTATGTTGTATAACTGGGAGTAAAACCTGTGAAATTCGTTCGCGATGTCTTCCGGGAACTGGGTGGTTGTGCCCCGAGTTGTGCGTATGGTGCGGACTTGCGCTCGTCCCTGTTCACCCCGTAGCATCCGTGCCAGTAGTCTTCCGCTCTTGTTGGCATGCATGTAGAAAAATGCACGCGGCCGTCGGGTGTTACTGGCGTGTTTGTGCTCAAGTAGATCGGAAAGTTGTCGTCTATGTGCTATCAGGTCCCCGTAGGTTTGGTCCTGCTGGTCTCGTTTGTGGGCCATTTCCAGTTCAGAGATCTTCCGTGTCAGGTCGGCTACTTGGTGCCCGACGTCCTGTTTCCTCCTGGTGGCCATTTGGATCCGGTGTCCCCTGATGACGCTTTTGTGTGCCTCCCATATCGTCATATCCGAGACCCCCTCTATTGCGTTTTCAGCGAAGTAGTGGTTGAGGTGTTCCGCGATTTGGGTCTTGAGGAGCGTGTCCGTCAGGAGTGCATCATTGAGTCTCCATGAGATCCTGGTGGGTCGGTACAGGGGCGATAGTAGCGTTATCTGTGCTGCCCCATGGTCTGACCATGGTGTGGTGAGGATGTCCGCTTTTTGCAAGTATGAGAGCCCCTCCTGCTGGATAAAGAGGTAGTCTATACGGGAGTACCTGTTGTGAATTGTGGAGTAGTACGTGTAATCCCGATCGTCGGGGTGTAGCGCTCTCCATGTGTCCACCAGTCTCAAATCTCTGAGGGCTTTGTGTACCGTTCTGATAGCCGAGTGAGGTATGCTGCTGCTTCCCGTGGTGGTGTCTATGAGTGGATCCAATGGGATGTTGAGGTCCCCGCCAAGTATGAGTATACCTTCTGTGAATCTTGATAACTTTGACAGTGTTCGTCTGAGGAAGCTAGCTTGCCCGGTGTTGGGCGTATAGACCGTGGCTATGGTATATGTTTTCCGCGCTATTTCACCTTTGATAAAGAGATATCGTCCTCCGTCGTCAATCATCGTGTCCGTGGACGTGAATTGTAAGTGGGCAGCAAGGAGTATCGCGGTTCCTCCCTTGCGTGACGTTGGATGATTGCTAAAGTAGTTGACTGGGTAATTCTTGTCTTTCAGTAGGGCGTTCGAGACCTCTCTGAGATGTGTCTCCTGTAGGAGGGCGATGGAGACCTGCTGTCTCTTGAGGCTCCGCAATAGGTGTGTTCTTTTTTCTGGGGTGTTCAGGCCCCTGCAGTTTTGAGATCTGATCACCAGGGGAGCCGGTGTGTACGCCATGTGTGGTATGTCTTCGTCCGTCAACGGTGCTGGTGTGCTCGCTCCGACCCGAGTCTGCTGGTTCTATCTTATTGAGCTTGAACCGGGTGGGCCCGGGTGCGTCGCGGTGGGATCCTTCTTAGATGGGTGAGTCGGGGGTTGGTGCGTGGGGTGGGTTAGGTCATGGGGGGGGGGGATGGGGTAGTGTTGTCGTGTGGCGTTATTTCTCGATGAGGTGGTTCCTCAGAGGGAACGCTAGTGTGGTGTAGGTGTGGTGTCGTCTCCTCTTGAGGTGTGGGTGATTGTGTGTGTTATCCCGAAATGGGGAAACCCCGTGTAACTGGGCGGTCAACCAGTGCCGTACCCCCGTTCTATAGAACCGGCTGGGCGTCGGCAGTGGTACCCCCAGTGGGTTCATCTACACGGGTGTCGGTTCCGATGGAGGCCTAGGGCCCAATGGTGTGTCCTGCTACTGCAGTGTTTGGACAAGTGGGATGTGGGTTAATCCAAACATGTCAGGAGTGTCGTCAGTCCCACTGTTATGGTCTTAACTGTGTGGCACTGTGTGCTGGTATATGTTGTGCTAGCGTGAGTCCATGGTAACGGGTTCGTGAGTTGGGTCACCCAGTACTCCCAGCGGTTCTCCCGTCTAGCAGTCAGTCCCCCGGAGGGACGACAATCGTAAAGGTCGGGCGGTATGTTGGGCTCGAGGTGCATTACATCCGTGAGTTGTGGTCTGCGTGTGTGCGTCACCGTCCGGGCTCCTATACTGGTTTGCGGGGTTGCAGGGTGTGGGTAATGTTGCCATGGGAGCAGCTTGGGGAGTCACATGTCCTTCAGGTGGGTTACCCCTGGGTTGCGCCACTATCTGTCTCTCGTGGGTGTTCCTGTGGCTGTCTGGCGAGGGATTTACGGGTGAGCCATTATGTCCCCGAACGGGATCTCAGTCTTGGGCCCCCTCGTTATGCGCTGGTGTGTAGCGTGCCGGGGAGCTCCCTGCCCAGGCCTTCTCCCCCGGCAATGTCGGGCACAAGGGGCGGAGGGGGGAGGGGGGAGAGGGGAGACAAGTCACACAATTTGAGATATAACACTTTGTCGCGGTACAAGCAGTTATCAACAACAATTCTATTATTCTATATCCCTAGAGATATCCCCCATTACCCTAGTGTGTGTAAGTGTCCCTTCCCCCTACCTTGAAACCCGTGTCCTCAAGTTATACTGCTGCTTCTGGGTTCGTGTCATTGTCTAATGCCGTGGCTGCTGTGGTATGGCCCTTCATATCTCACCTGAATTTTTTTTTTCCCCTCCCCCCCCCCTCCCTCCCCCCCCCCCCCCCCGCCCATGGGGTGCATGTTCCATCGCCCTCCCCCCATCTAATCTCTCTCCCGTATTGTTGAGGAGTAGGTTCTGTGGTGTCAGCCCACATGTCTCTGGCCGTGTATAGGTGTGCTCTTAGTTGCCTGACCACCCACCCTCCCCGTCCAACCTCCCGTCCCGTACTCCAATCTGTGCATTCGCTCCACGCCCCCCTCCCCCATCCCGTGTCAGCCCTGTGTGTGTGACCCCCCCCCGCCCATCCACCCGACATTCGTTGTATGTGAGTTTATTGCCTATCGCTTGAAGCCAACAGTCCCATGAACACCGTCCGTGGCCAATGTACCGGTCCCTGCATCAGAAAAGTAATCGCACCGAGTCTCTTAGTATTGCAGGGGTCCCTTGGGGTCATGAACATCATGAACATAACTCTCCCCCTCCCACCGCTTCCCCCCACCCCAAATAACAGTCCCCGCAGGGGGGACCACTTCGGTGCGTGTCAGGTGCTAAGTACTCTTTAAACATAGCTACTCGTATCAGTCCCCGTGTTGCATCTCCTGGACGAGATCACTTGCCCCCTCCAACCACTTTCTGCAAGGCCGTGCAAGTGATGTCCCAGTGTGCTGATTATTGTCAAGTAAAGTGGGGTATGTGTCCCCGTTAGCGGTCTAGGTAAAGTTCAGGTGTTGCGTAAATGTACTTATCTGGATGTCTCGTGGATTCGATGCCCAATGTCGTATGTCCGCTTGTCTCCTGTCATCCTCCTGGGGTCTCCCGCCTTCCTGACGGGATCACCGCTGCAAGGCGCGGAGGGTGTTATTCTCCTGCTTGTGCTGGGTGTTGTGCTGGATTCTGAGGTCTGCGTGCCGGTTCTCCGTGCGGTGAGTCTTCCCTGCGTCTCCGCGGTGCTCTCTGGGCCAATTGGTTAGGTCTCTGCTCTTGCTGGCCCAGAATCCAGTCGGGGACCTCCGTGCGTGGCAGGCCCAGGTGCTGGAGAAGGGCCGGGACCTCCTCAGGCCATCTTAGGGGTATCCACTCGTTGGCATGTCTGGCGAGCAGGCAGAAGGGGAAGCCCCATTTATACGGTATGTTGCGCGTCCGAAGCAGTTGCGTTACTGGCCGGAGCGCTCTGCGGGCCTCAAGTGTGAGGGGAGAGAGGTCCTGAAATAAAGCTACCTCCGCTCCTCGGAACCGCCAAGTTGGTTGCGCTCTGGCCTTGTTCATAATCAGCTCTTTAACTCTGAACTCGTGGAGGCAGCATATAACATCTCTGGGTACATTATCTGAGTTGCGCGGTCGTAGCGCTCTGTGAGCGCGGTCAAAAGTTATGCGCTGTGGCAAGTCCTGGCCCATGATGTCTCTGAACAGGGCTGTCAGGGTGTCTGTCAAAACCTCTCCCCCAGTTGATTCAGGCAGGTTGCGGATCCTGATGTTTGCCCTGCGGCCCCGGTTGTCTAGGTCCTCAGTCTGCCTCCTTAATTGTATGAGCATGTTGCCCTGTCTGGCTATTGCTGCGTCAGTTGCATTTAGTCTGCTTACCGAGTTGAGGTGCGTAGCTTCTAGGGCCTGTAGTCGGCCATCTTGCGCCGTTATATCCCTTTGAAGTGAGGCCACTTCCGACCTCATAGCTTCATGCAGTGTGGCTGACAGTGTCTGCAGGTCGGCTTTCGTCACCATGGCTTCCGTGAGAGCCCTGATGTCGGCTCGGATGTCTGCCAGTGAGGGTTCACGTGTGTCGGGTGGTGTCGGCGGGAGCTGGCTGTCGGCCATCTTGGGGCCGGGTATCTCACGCGGCTGCCTGCTTGGAGTGCTGAGGTAGCGGTCCGGTCTGCAGCGTTCCCTGCTGTCCCTTCTGTGCGTGATGGGAGTCAGACCTCTTGGTGCGACCCATTAGGTAGGATTGAGGCTGTGGAAGTGCGCTGATTGTAGCTTAGTGGGACGGAGCTCCTCCGTTATGCTGCCATTTCCGTCGGCAGTCCACCGGAAGTCCCGTAAAATAAACTTTTAATGTGGAGCAATTTTAGAATTTGGTATGTTTGTCTTGTAAGCCTAATAGCCATAAAAGAAAACAAAATTGCCACACAAAAGTATATATTTATATAAAGTAGACACCACAGGCTATTTACCTAAGGTTGTTTTGACACTTTCTACGTAGCCATTTTACCGCCAACCTCTGCTAAATATTGGAGTAAAATTGTGTTTTTTGGGGGTTTTCGCACACAAACTTATAACAAAGAACTTCTCATGTGTATTTTGTAAAGTTGGTGTGTGCTATTCCTGTACAAAGTTTTATTATGTGTTCAGTTACTTCTGCTGAGTACAACGGTACCCCCATTGTATGTCTTTGGCACTATTTCGTGAAGCTACAGTGCCATATAGGAGACCTGTCCTTTTCAGTATTCACAGTCGAATTTTGAGAGACGGATTTAATGAGCCTATGCTTCCATTTGTGGTATTATAACAGTTTGACTGTTCAAAAAAAAAAACACAAAGGCCTACCATTTGTAAAAGTAGACACTCCAGGTTATCTCATAAGGTGCATATTGTGCCTTAACATGCCCCCATTTTTTTACCATTACATGCCAAAGTATGTGGTAAAAAATAATTTTGTGCATTTTTTACATACGGATTGCATTTTTGCTGGGCATTTTGTATATTTCATGTGTGCCACTAAGTTCAAACCCCCCAAATTATGCTCAGCTAAGTCTTCTGAGTAAAAGGACACCCCCATTGTATGTCTATGGCACTATTTTGTGAAGCTACAGTGCCATATAGGAGACCAAGCCATATCAGTTTTGACCGAACTTTGAATTTTGACGCCGGGCCTATGTGCAATTTCCAAGCATCTTTGCAGGTTTTAAATTCAAACTATCCCACAAAGGCCTACCATTTCTTAAAGTAGACACCCCAGGGTATTTCAAAAGGCATATTTTGAACCTTAGCGTGGGATCATTTTTCCGCTAGCGTGTACCAGGTGTAGTGGTTATAAGCGTTTTTTTCTGCCTTTTTGACACACAAAGTGAGTTTGCACAGTATATTTTGCAAACCATATGTGTACTACCACTGTATAATACTTCATATTTTGCTCAGCTATGTCTGCTGAGTACAAAAATACCTCCGTATGTACCTTTGCCAGGTATATGTGGACATCGGAGGGGCACATTTGGGACACAGCCATTCCATTTTTTTTCAAACTTAAAATTTTTACGCTGTGCCCATGTCCCATTTTAGAGTATTTTACCAGGCTATGTAATCCAAATGCCCCATAAAGCCATACCATTTCTTAAAGAAGACATCCCAGGGTATTTCAAAAGGCATATTTTGAACCTTAGCGTGGGATCATTTTTCCGCTAGCTTGTACCAGGTGTAGTGGTAATAAGCGTTTTTTCTGTCTTTTTGACACACAAAGTGAGTTTGCACAGTATATTTTGCAAACCTTATGTGTACTACCACTGTATAATACTTCATATGTTGCTTGTACCAGGTGTAGTGGTAATGAGCGTTATTAAATGTATTTTTTTTTTACTTTTTTAAAACTTTTTTTACTTTTTAAAACTATTTTTTTAAACTTTTTTGTTTTGCTTATTAATTTTTTTAAAGTTTCCTAAACTTTCGTAAAACTTTTTTTTTTTTACAGATTTAACATTTTTCTAAGCTTTTTTTTTTACGTTAACCCCGAACTAGCAGTAAGCAGCACTAACAGTAAATTCCCCATTTTCCCATAACTCCCACCCACCCCAACTAGCAAAATATTTAATTATACAATATTTAAATTGGTTAATTAAATAAATTTAACCCCTGAGGGTTAAAAATAAATAAAAGTTAATCGTCAGGGGTTAAAAAAAAAATTAGATCACAGTATAATACTGTGATCTGTATTTTGATCACTGTAGGCAGTGATCGACTGGCAGGGAAGGGGTTAATTTTTATTTGGACTGGGTAAAGGGTTTATTTTTTTTAATTTTTTACTTAAACGTTATTAAAACTTTTTTTAACTTAATTCTTTAACTTTTTAAAGCTTATTTTTAAACTTTTTTTAACGTTAACCCCTAGTTAGCCTAATACTAAACCCCCCCAATTCCCCACTAACTTCCACCCTCCCCAGCTAGCTAAATTTATCATTTTAAAATATTTAAATTAATTAATAAAATAAATTGAACCCCTGAGGGTTAAAAAAAAAAAAAGAATTAACCCTCAGGGGTTAAAAAAAAAAATCAGATCATAGTAAAATGTAATCCCTGCCAATTGATCACTGTAGTCAGTGATCAATTGGCAGGGAAGGGGTTAATTTTTTATTAAAATGGGTAAAGGGGGGTGGGATTTTAAATAAACTTAATTTTTTTTCCAGCAGGGGGCAAGATCAACACTGATCCGTCTCCCTGCACTTCACAGTGAACCCGGAAGTGCAGGGAGGCGGAGGTGAGTATAGAGAGCACATGTGCCCGCTCAGACATGCTGTCAGAGCGGGCACATGTACTGGGGCAGCCGGATCCGGTGCTCCCGGTCTGCCTCTAATGCAGAGGCAGACCGGAGCACCATAAACCCCACGATCGCCGCGATTGCGGCGATCTGGGGTTAATTTTAACGGGTGACGGACGAGGTCCGTCTCTCGTCATTAACGCATTCCCCTGAGTGACGGACCTCGTCCGTCACTCGTCGTTAAGGGGTTAATAACTTGCTAGACCCTGCAAGAGCCTCCTGTATGTGATTAAAGTTCAATTTAGAGATTGAGATACAATTATTTAAGGTAAATTACATCTGTTTGAAAGTGAAACCAGTATTTTTTCATGCAGGCTCTGTCAATCATAGCCAGGGGAGGTGTGGCTAGGGCTGCATAAACAGAAACAAAGTGATTTAACTCCTAAATGACAGTGAATTGAGCAGTGAAATTGCAGGGGAATGATCTATACACTAAAACTGCTTTATTTAACTAAAGTAATTTAGGTGACTATAGTGTTCCTTTAATCACGTGTAAGAAATAAATTCCATAGCACAATATGCATATTAAAAGCAGATCACAATGGGGGAACTTGCATTGTACCTATAGTCTGGTTCTGACTTGCAAGGCTCCCATGGCTCTTTGGGGGGCCAGTTCCTCACGTTTGTGTTTTTATCATCTTGTAATTTAGTCAATTATAAAAAGCAGAAGACATGATTGTGGAATAACACTGTGCAAGGCTCTATTTGAAATCAGAACCTCTTTCAGCTCTTCTGTGTGTGTGTGAGTGCATTACCTGTTTTATGGTATTTACCTTTTATTTAGCGTATAAAATTATTTGTTCTCCTTCTATATCCAGATAAAAAAACAAATCATACTGTATGATTATTCCAATGAGTGTGAAAGAAATCGGGGGAAAAAAATAACTACGATATTAGTATTTTATGGTTCCAATCAGTGGTGTGATAATTGTTTGACAAATTAGCCTGAAGTTCAAAACATCCTGACCAGACACATCTATAATTATTTTATTGTGAGACAAAGCCCCAAAATACAAGGCTTCAACTCAAGAGCCTTAATCATACATAGTATGCCTTTTAGCACCGTGCCCCTGTAATGTTCTAACTCTTCAGTATATAAACACATGGACTTTGCTCTGCAATAGTAAGTGGAATTTAGAAAATCATTGAGAAAATGAAACCAAATAGCGGGAACGTTTAACGTACTCTGACAGACACATTGTCTACCTGAGGGAGTGCATTAACAGCACAAGCACTAAATAGATCAAACAAACATGCTGGTTTGAATGCTGAGCAGCAATTAATTTAATTATTTCTGGTGGTGTTGACATGCATTTTATAAAAGCCAATAAAAAGGCAAAAAAAAAAAAGCTACGGTACTTATTTTTGTATGACATTTGACGAGAGATTATGAATTGCACCTCCATCCTATCACAACCCAAAGATGCTTTATTGGATTGAGATCTGGATACTGGGAAGACCAGTGGAATACACCACTTCAGATGGAGTATGCTTTATGCCATTGTGTGTTTTTGCTAGAAGAACAAATTAGAAGGCTTAGGAAATGAAAATGCTTTGAAACTTAAACCGTGCTCAGCTGTATGGAGCCGTCACCACCATCAGCCTGAACCACTGTCACAAGTCAAGATTTATCTATTAATAAACACAGTTTACACCAAATTCTCACTCTGCTGTATTCATGTTGCAGGGGAAATCAAGATTCATAAGACCAGTCCAATATTAGTATTCCCATATATCCTGACAGAAATTTAACCCAGTGCTGTTTTCTACTGCTTTTAACCTTCCAATTTGGTTCCAATTTACAATTGGTTGTATACCCAACCAAGGAGATTCACTGTTTCTGGGATACTCAAACCACCACATCTGGTTCCAATAGTCAGTCATTCCCCGTTCAGTCACATATATTCCATTTCTCCCCCATTATGATGTTTGATTTTAACAACAACTGAACCTCTTCACCGTGTCTGCATGATTCATGCATTTCGTTGATGCCACATGATTGGCTGATAACCTATATGCATAAATCAGTTGGTGTAGATGTGTAGCTATTGAAGTGGCCACTATGTGTCTAAATAAATATACTTTTCAGTTACAGCTGAAATGCACTGAGCTTCTTTTGAGACATTCTAGTATATTATTAGAGACCTCTTCCTCCTTTTTTAATTTTTTTTATTTATTTATTTCAAATTCTTTATTTTTGTTTCAGTCTATAGATCTGTTCATAAACGGTGGTACGGGGATTAAGGATACAATCGATTTAGTTAGAGGCACAATACAACTATACCATATACAATATAAATAAGGTGTAGCTAGACTACGGATTGATTTTTATGGTGTAGTAGGATGGAACACTTGTAGGAATTCTTAGTTACATGGGTGCACTCCAGGAACCCTATGCCTAGTTTGAGGGGATGTTGCGAGAAGTAATGGACACATACATAAGGCAAGGAATTACCATTGAATTAACGTTTTGTCAGGAGTTATTCGTAGCAATAAGATTTCCCCTTGAAGGTGGGGGTGGGCTCTTTTTTAAACCTGAGGACTGAGTGACACCCATCATATGGAGGGATGTCATTGGGGTGGCGAAATCCTATTTATCTTATGGGAAGCTTGGCTATTAGTCACTTGGCCCCTTAATATTCCTCACCATGTGATGTGTTGTGACCACAAAGTATCAGCGAGCCTGCAAGTTTCCGTGTGTTTGGCTTGTAATGGGGTGTCCACGAATTAGGTGTACAGGAGGTGGCGCTGCCTGTGTAGAGCCCACTTCGCTATCGGTGACCCAAAATTAGGGGAACCATACGGAGTGTTAGACTGGTGTTGTAGTAGATTATTTTATGCAAACCAATAAGTTTGAATGACTATCTGTTCCTGTCCAAATTAAAAATAATAAAGTTGCGTGCACGCTGAAGTAAATTCACACTGAGACACGTGGTTCAGGTTAAATGAAAGAACTTCGAGAAAATGTAATGGCATCTGTTAAAAAGTGGGTGCGCAGACCCTTATAAAGCACAATTGCATCATAAGCATTGTCAGAGATAACATTGATTTATGCATTAATAATTGGTTTAGGTGTTAAGTGGTTAGTTAAATGCCCTCCCATCAAGAGGTGGTGACATCCTTGTCACGAGAGTGGACACAAGGTGTACGTGTCATCCCGTTAGCACGAGGTGTCCCTTGATGGGAGGGGGGTTTTGGCAGCAATTTTGAGTAGTTAGCATTATTAGTTTCAAAGTTAGAATTCAAGGTTCTTTTAGTAAATACACATTTTATGATTCAGCTGACACATATTTTATTAGGACCAAAATGTAGCTCAGTTGGAACAATGTTTCATTAAACAGAAACTCATTGTTCCACTGACGCACACTTCCTCCTGACAAAGCATTCTTTTAAGATAATCTTATGAAGTCAATAATTCTACAACAGTCCCCCCTTAAAATGTTAGTTACTAAAAGATAAACTTTATTTGTTAATACCAGAAGACTTGTTAACCCAAAGACACATAAACCCCATGACCGCTAACTTGGTGTTCTTGCAAAGTGCAGTCGGATGTAATAAATATAGTACAAAATATCATTAGCAGTGATGGTTGTGGACTCAACCCTCGTCTTTTACTGTGAAATCATCTGGTACCCCCCTTGGTACACCTATGGCATCAATATATATATATAGGCCAACCTGTCTTTTACAGGGGTGCTCCTTTTTGTTCTGAAGCATGAATGTGGTGTGTCAAGAGTACCTTGTCATGTATTATGTGTATGGACATAATAACCTTGGCTAGGGCACATTTACTTATTCATCATAGTATGAAACCTGTCCCATGCTATGTCAGTGTAGGTGGACTTAAATCATTTAGTCAATATTGATATCACCACAAACTCAAGATGGGCAGATAATCCTGAAAAAGCTTGGCGTCTGAATCTCTTTAGCTTCACGAGGTCTCCTTTTTGGGGTCCTCGGCTTTCCATCGATGGCAGGTGGTCAGGCGTTATTATGGCCATCAAAACACCTACTTGTTGATAATTTCTTCCCTAACAAGTAACTTTTCCTTTAGAGTCAAGGGTTTGTCAAGATCAACAAATGTTACTTCCCATGTTGCAGAGAGAGAGTCTTGAATCTGGAATGGTGAAACCACTGAGTGATCTCTGCAACTTTCACGATGAATTACTGGGTATATGGTCTTGGTTGTCACATTGATGACCGGCTAGGCCTCTGGTCATCCTGACAAAATGTCAATTATAACTATTGCATATTTGAACCGGCAACTCTTTGGCACCTGGATATAGTCACTTGGATTCTTGAAAGGGATAGTGAAGTTTAGCTAGATGCTTAGGACTTTCCTCCTCTTCTGCCTGAGCTGTCCTTGGCACAAATGACACAGGATCGGCAGTAACTGTTGATCAGAGGAGTAATTCTAGGTGCTTCAGAGTATTTATAGATCAAAGAGTTCATGAGGGTCTTGGATAGGTATAAAACTCCATGGGCCCACTGGACCATTGCCCAGTACATGTTTTTGGGTAAACAGAACTTGAGAGTGTTGGAGTACAGCCCGTCTCTAAGGGTTGTCCCTTTCTGTTTTCCAGCTTTGTATTTCTTCAGGGTCAGCAGCTGCTTGTTATTCTTTCAGGAGCTTGACATCTGTAGATAGGATCTTCATGGTGAATATAGAAGTTTCTTTAGCGGACACCCTTCTGTCCACTTCCCTTGGTGCACTTGCGGCTTGCTTGACAGCTTGGTCGGCTGAGTAGTGCTTCTTCTAAATTCAGTTTTCTGTGGGCCTTCACCTTCAGTATGGCCACTTCTTCTGGAAGGAGTAGGGCATCCACCAACTTCTTAATAGCCGTGCTATGCTTAACTGGCGTGCCAGTTGCTGTGTGAAATCTTCTTGTCTTCCAGATTGATCCAAAATCATGTGCCACACCCAGGGCATATCTTGAGTCAGTGTAGATATTAGCATGTATTCCTTCAGACATCTTGTATGCCACTGAGAAGGCTGTCAATTCAGCGTCTTGAGCAGATGTGGGTGAGGAAAGTGAAGATGCTTGACGTACCTGATCTTCTGTAGCAACAGCAAATCCAGTTTGGTACCTTCCCTCTTCATCCGCAAATCTAAGGCTATCCACAAACAGAGTGGAGTCAGGATCTGGCAAAACTACTGCATGCACTGTTGAGAGGTGTCTTGTTTCCTCTTTCATCTGTTCAACGCAACAATGAGGAGCAGTAGGAGAGGTATCCTCACCTATTTCTGTGTGGGATTGAGGGTATTTGTCTGTTCATTCGCAGTTCTCTTGTTGACCCCCCCTCTGTAGAGAGCTGCTATTCAAGTTCCTTTCATGAGATTTCTGGGGACTTAGTGAAGAAAAAAAATGAGGGACAGCCACCTCCCAGTGATGACACATGTGTCTTACTTCCAGAGTCCCCAAACCAGGTCTGTCATGATGAGGTGTACCTCCACCAGTCTGAATAATTCTTTTTCGTAGTGTGGTATTCCCCCCTGGGAAGTGGCAAAAGAGTGTCCGGAGTAACATTTCTTCAAAATATGATGTCAGGTAGAGGCAGAGTTGTCTGTGGACGGAATTGTCTTAGAGAGGTAAGGTGGTTTGGCTGGATACAATAGAGAATTAATATCAAGAGGAGCAAGAATTATTAGGACCGGCACTAGAGGTGCCACACCACTGGGGGCTGCCATATTGGATGTGGGCACGACTTGAGCAAGTTGAGGCAGGGTAGGCGTGATCGGGGTAGGGGGTGTGGCAATGGAAGGTACATGGGAAGTGGCTGAATAGGGCGGAGTTGCGTGGTAAGGGTAGGAGAATGGCCAGGCCATTTGGGCAGATGCCAGGACGGGGCACGGGTAGGGCGGAGGAGATGGGTAGGGATTAAGAAGGGAGGAAGCATATAAAGGATATAGATATGGTGGTGGGGAGATGGAGGAATGAGTAGCGGTGGAGTAGGAGGGACGGGAGGAGTAGGAAGAGGAGAAGGTGGAGTGGGAAGGAGATGAGATGAGGGAGAAGGAGGAGAAGGTGGAGTAGGAAGGACAGGAGATGAGAGGAGGAGAAGAAGGTGGAGTAGGAAGGACAGGAGATGAGAGGAGGAGGAGAAGAAGGTGGAGTAGGAAGGACAGGAGATGAGAGAGGAGGAGAAGAAGGTGGAGTAGGAAGGACAGGAGATGAGGGAGGAGGAGAAGAAGGAGCAGTAGGAGGGGAGACAGACGAAGGGGAGGGATCGGTGGAAGGAGTAAGATAAGGTGGGCAGGTAAGGGAGCAGACAGGTGATGTAGCAGTGGAGGTGGGCAGGGTGGTGGATGTGCGGAAGGGAGGAAGAGCGGACGGGAGAAATGGATTGGAGGGGGAGGGTGGTAAAGGAGAGGATGAGGGTGAGGAGATCTATAGGACTGATGGGGGGGAGAATAAGGATCCATCAGCATTCAAGACCAGGTAGAAATGAGGAGGCAGGTAGGATTCTCTTCCGCTATGGAGGCCGCAAATAGCCCATTTACAACAACTATTAACTGACCCTATGCTTTCCCTATAGAAAAATAATAAAAGGCTAACATGCACATCTGTCTGAACAGGCCTCGAACGCTTCACTCCGTGGGTATCCCGCAGTGGCTAACCCACTACATCTCCCACACCAGACTTGTGCCCGTGGAGACAGACGCTATCCCTGACTCTCTCCGTTCTTTATTTTTTATTTTTTTCATTTTATATATAGCATAGCTCAAAATATAATTCTTACATACATCACAAATATACATTATCAAAATTTTATGTCTCGCAAAAGGGATAAAACTTATTTTACTCTTCACTGATAATGTATTAAAACATACAAAATAGACAAATAACATTGTTTTCTGCGAAATAAATGAAAAAGATAATGGAGATTTTGTTAAGCTTTATAAATAGCTATACATTAATTTACACTTTTTTTTTTTTTTTTGGTTTCCTGTTTCTGGCTGCTAATGTACTTGCTGCTAGTAACAGATCTGGAATCAATACATTATAATGCCCAAAGTCTCGACTCATATGTATATGCAATAATAAAATATCTGGGCTTACATCAAAATTTATGTTAATCAGTTTTTGAATCTTGGAGGCTATCATTTTCCAATAAAGACAGATTGGAGCACACTCCCACCTTCATAGTTTATACTAGTATCTAAATCCTTATTCCATTTGTAAATAGTTAGGCTTATAATGTTTTCTGGTTCCTTTTCAATTAGATCAAAACATTTTTAGACCAATCCTTTAACTGTATTACCACTTTATAAATAGCTATATCTTAAGACCGGATGAGCATGATAGGGGTAGGCTTCATGATGGAGGCAGCCATGACAGGGGCGGGGAAGGAAGGGTGGAAGTGACGACCATGATATGTGTGGGAAAGGAAGAGACCGGAGGTGAGGTCATGGTAAGGGCAGAAGGGCCAACCTCCTTCTTTTAGGGTGTTTCAACATTACACTATATTATAGCTAATGAAATAAATCAGAGATAACATGATGCAAGATAAACTCACGGAATTCAACCAATTTACCTTATCATCCAAAAGCCATTAATCCACACGGAGCTAAACTCCCACTCTCTGCCTTATCACAAAACACAAAATATATATATATATATATATATATATATATATATATATATATATATATATAGCGCCACGGAATCTGTTGGCGTCATATAAATGGCAACAACAATAATAATATACAAACCCTAGAAACCTCTTATAGGACACATCACTCCTTAACCATCCTATCAACTTCTATGTAAATAACAAAATACACAATTAGAATGTTTTCTAGCAAAAATCCAATTTCTAACTCTTATCAGTAGCTCTGAACAACTTCACTGAACACAGACCCGCATGTCCCTCCTCCGCTAAAGAGAGGGAGGGGGGAAGAGAAATTGAGACAGAGTGCAAACAGGGGAGAGAGAGAAACGAGAGAAACTGCAGGCATGAAAGTTAACCATGTCAGTGCTGTACAATAACAAGACAGAAGGATAGTTATATTACAATTATTGCGAGCAAAGAGACACAAAAACACAACATTTAGACAATACACCACACACACCTAGGGTACCCATACTATAGCAACAATTGAAATAATCCCTGATCCAGTCAGGTCTACCATAACACAGCAATAATCATAGTGAAACACAATACAAAACCCCAACCCTCTACCAGGGTGGTACCGGCTCCTAAATCGGCCAACAAGCAATACAAAAACCCCACAGCATTTAAGATTGGGGTAGGGTGGGGACCAGGGATGGTGACCGTGGTCAGCTACATTTCGGTCATTACTGACCGGATGATGGGAGTGGTCACCTCCTGGGGCCATAATAGGGCGCTGGCTTGGAGAACTTCCCAATAACACAATTATTATAATAAACAAACATACAATCTTAAACCTTTGTGATCAACCTCTTCCTCAATCCATCCTTCTTGCTAAATAGCTTTTGCTACTCGGGTCCAACAGCTTCCCTTTCTTTTCTGTCAGTAACTTACGCCAGCTCTCTGGCTGCAATCTGCCGCACGGAGGTACGGTAATTACACATACTTTAGCAATCTTATCAACTTGCTTAACCATCTCTTCTCCTTCTTACGGCAATTCCACATACTTTAGCAATCTTATCAACTTGCTTAACCATCTCTTCTCCTTCTTACGGCAATGCCACATACTTTAGCAATCTTATCAACTTGCTTAACCATCTCTTCTCCTTCTTACGGCAATTCCACATACTTTAGCAATCTTATCAACTTTCTTAGCCATCTCTTCACCTTCTCTATCTTCAACCAGATCACATGCTAACCAACCCTGACTGGGTTTATCTAACTTCTGACCCATCCTCCCTATATAAGGCGTCCCAGATATAGAGAGAGAGAGAAAAGAAGGTCTACAGTGCTCGACTGCTACGTAAGAGTGGGTTCCTACGTACGTCTTCCCAAAACGTAGACTAGTCACTAATTCCGCCTACCCGAGGTAGCCGCGGATTGGAGCGTGGCGAGAAGTGTGTGTGACCAATCACTTCTCTCAACAAAGAGAAAATAGGAGGGGAAAGAGTAAATAATACAGAGAGTAAGATAAGAGTAAGCACAGGAATCAGTGTGACAGACAATTAAGACAACATTTCAAATAAAATACAGTGCATGCATAACAGTTTAAACAGTAATCCCTTTCCTTTACTCGTGTGGCAGAAGCCACCTCCCTCAACCTCGTAGTGTCCCCGCTCGGGGAATGACTGCAGATTAGCCGCACTACCTGGCGGCGACGGAACACAGCAAACACCGGCCCGAGTTCCGTACGCCTCCTTAGTTACAGTGGTTCGTAACCACCTCTTCCCTTACTCCTGTAGTGCCCCTGCGGACCCACCCGCAAGTATCACTACCACGTGGTGATGGAGACAGCAATGCCTGCCCGAATCCACACGCCACAAAAAGAAAAAACTGGAATTACTACCAGCCTCAGCGCTCGAGGCTGAAGTGTACCACCTCTCTGTAAGCAGAGTAAAGAAATGTCCAATGAGGCTAGCTAAGCTGTCAAAGCGACACTATGGGGAACCCCCAGGAAGCAGTGAGTCTACACCGACCTCCACAGATCCCCCCCCCCTCCTCTTTTTCCTTACTGCCGTAGCCACTCTGCACCTAAAAGAGGTAAACAGGTAATAGAGGACCCCCAGGAAAACTTCCACAGATCCACCCCCCTCTTTCCTTACAGCCACAGCCACGTGGGTCCTAAAAGGGGTAAACAGGCAATCACTCAACCCGGGTACTAAGCTAAAGACAAACCAATTCAAACACACCCAGGTAACAGCCAACAGTTGCAGGTAAAGTAAATATCAAATTAAAAATACAAGGTCTCTGGGCAAGTAATTACCTGACTTTGATGTCCCCTCGGAAGCAGTCTCAGACACTGGGACAGGCAAATCACAGGGGGCAGGAACATACCGCCTAGGTGCTGCAGCAATCTCTACCGTGTATTCAGAGGTGATCAATCTCTTTCCTTCACCCAGGATTCATCCACCCAGTGTCTTCTTGGACGGCTGCCCGATAGGTCATAACCCAGAGCCCCACGTTGATGCGCCAAATTGTAGTAGATTATTTTATGCAAACCAATGTAAATTCACACTGAGACACGTGGTTCAGGTTAAATGAAAGAACTTTGAGAAAATTTAATGACATCTGTTAAAAAGTGGGTGCGCAGACCCTTATAAAGCACAATTACATCATAAGCATTGTCAGAGATAACATTGATTTATGCATTAATAATTGGTTTAGGTGTTAAGTGGTTAGTTAAATGCCCTCCCATCAAGAGGTGGTGACATCCTTGTCACGAGAGTGGACACAAGGTGTACGTGTCATCCCGTTAGCACGAGGTGTCCCTTGATGGGAGGGGGGTTTTGGCAGCAATTTTGAGTAGTTAGCATTATTAGTTTCAAAGTTAGAATTCAAGGTTCTTTTAGTAAATACACATTTTATGATTCAGCTGACACATATTTTATTAGGACCAAAATGTAGCTCAGTTGGAACAATGTTTCATTAAACAGAAACTCATTGTTCCACTGATGCACACTTCTTCCTGACAAAGCATTATTTTAAGATAATCTTATGAAGTCAATAATTCTACAACAGTGTGATCTTGTGCTCAGCAGGGGTTAAATCAGACTGATACATAATAAATAACAATAATAATAAACAATGAAACAAACACATAGATACATAATAATAAATAAGACACAGACTCACAAATGTTGCAGAAAAGGCAGTGGTCTTTTATTTAGTTTTAAAATAATACAACACTTAACTTTATAACCAAACCAACTCCGGTTTTTAAACCCCCAGAGCATTCACCAAAAATCTCCGGTATTTAAACCCCCAGAGAATTACCGCCCTACTAGCCAGAACTTCAACCAAATGATCATAAACTCAGCTAGTCCACCCCCTTTAAATTAGGCAGGTGACCTCAACCCTAATAAAAGACCACGACAAATTAATAGGGAGGGAGGGCGGGGAAAACTCCATAAAGCTCCAGAAAGGGGGTAAATACTTCTTCCTTAGGTAATTCTTCTTTCTTCTGGCGCCAAGAACTTACCTCAGGGCGTCTTAAATACTTGCTTTTCCCGCCTAGGAGTATCCTCGTGGACAAGTGCTCCAATCAGAGCACAGTCCGCGCCGACCCCTGTTTAAAAAACGTACGAGGGCACAGCAACAGCTGTTGCTAAATGCCCTTGCGGTCAGTGCTATTCGCGACGCGACCTGACCCCTGATTAACCCCGCGACACACATGTGTACCTAGTCTATGGACTAGGTACCTTTTTGTGCTCAGCAGGGGTTAAATCAGACTGATACATGGTAAATAACCATAATAATAAACAATGAAACAAACATATAGATACATAATAATAAATAAGACACAGACTCAGAAATGTTGCAGAAAAGGCCGTGGTCTTTTATTTAGTTTTAAAATAATACAACCAACACTTAATAACTTTATAACCAAACCAACTCCGGTTTTTAAACCCCCAGAGCATTAACCAAACATCTCCGGTATTTAAACCCCCAGAGAATTACCAGAACACCCTATTAGCTCAGCTAGTCCACCCCCCTTTAAATTAGGCAGGTGACCTCAACCCCACACAATGCAGCATGCAACTAATGCTGCAGCCCACCCCACCAGACCACGGCCTTATCGATCATGCACTGCAAAGCATTATTAAAGATATCCAATCCAACATCAGACAAATGTATACCATCTTTCAAATACAACCCTTCACACTGACCCTCAATATCCACATGGCGAAAAGAAAAACCACCAATTGATGGCATAAATTTCTCCATGGCTTTGTTCAGCTTACGCCTAACTCTTTCTAGCGCTTTAAGTTTCGCACTGTGCAACCAAATTAATCTAGGGATTATTTCAGACCAAATAATTAACTATCCAGGGAACATTTGTTGAAAATGTAGCAAATCATCCTTAAATTGATGGAACAAAATTACTGATTTAACTTGACCCACATAATTACTTGTGGCAACTGAATCCGGCCGGCCCAATCTTGTAATACCTGAAAAACATCCTCTCTCAATAGACCCCTTACACCAACCCAATATATCATAACAGACTCCTAATCAAAGCTTAAGTTCTGGCCATAAGACCTGTCCACCGTTCTTCTGTGTGCCCAGTGGACGAAAGAATGGCCTACAATCCACACAATCACAGGTCTTGAATCTGAAACAAAGAAACAAGTTAGTATCCTGGAAACATCAGGGTCTAACATAAACTTTAAATCTACTTGAGGACCAACAACCAACTTTCTTGACCACTTCATCCGAGAGACCGCTTGCTGCCGCTTCCGTTTCAGCACCTATGCAAAATGAATGGGAGGTAATCCTTTTATCATTAATATCTAGACATTTTTATAAGACAGTTGAAGAACTTTTCGAAATTGAAATTTAGTAAGGGGAACTCCAGATCGGTGTAACAAAAAACTGCCCTGAAGTTCGGGGCGAATATTTAAGTAAGCCTTAACTAGACATAACCTGTGGCAAATAGCCTTAAATTGGACCCAACTTCCCTTTCCCAACTGATCGGTTGTTAATCTTCTTAATAGGATATTTAGCTTTTCATTCTGTAACACAATGTCACCGAACTGTATTCCCGAATGGTAAGACTTGTTAACAGAAACACGCTCACTAATCCTGAAAGCTCCAGAAAATGCCAATACAAAAGCAGTCGTAAAGAGTTGGGTCTCAAATTCATCCTTCCAAACGGAGCTCAGATTTTTATCTAAATCACCCAACAGCTGGAAGGAGATAGGGGACCTAGTATCTTGAACCTGAGGTTTCTTTCCCCAAGCCCCCTTTAACATTTGTTGGATAATGAATTCCCTAAGCACCGGCTTCTTACCCAGTACTTTAAGAAAAAAATTAAATACCTAACAGTGCTCTTTTTTTTTAAAAGAAAATCTGGATACACCAGCCTGAAGTTTAGTGATAACATATTTAATTCCATCTTGTAAAGTAGGATCAGTAGCATCCTTATCCAAATGACTTATCTGGGTGAAGTTATCTCCCAGATGCTTTCTGGCAACCTCGTTCCAACTTCATCTGTTAGGGGTGCCAGAGATCTGAAATACTTGAAATCAAAACGAGACAAAGCATCAGCTATACGGTTATGTTTAAATTCTTTATTTTATTTGTGCATAAAATAACAATAAGCGTGCAGAGCCACGACAGCTGCTGCATGCGTTTTCATAGTATGTCACGGTGTGGCAGGTTAAACAGCACTTTTTTTTTTTTTTTTTTTTTTTTTTTTTTACATGAAAATAACAGGCTAGGAAAGCATTTCCAATGACAGTATATTGCTGTATGTGATCAGATCTGCACTTTTTTTTTATTTTTTTCAATTCTTAAGTTAAGTATCGACAGGCACATAGCATAACAGTACATTCGGCCTACGCAGAGGCCTAGTCATCAGGCATGTCTTGATAGGTATTTACAGAAAGGAAGAATAGGTTAGTACAAATAATGTTGATACATTTCAGGTGGCTTGCGCAGAAGCCATTGTGGCGTGTTATTTTGCTGTGCCGGTCGATGTTTTTCTTATTTTCTCAAAAAATAGGTTTGTGTATACATTGAAAGAACAGAATATAGAAAAATAAAACTGTGGGTAAATCCTGCTGCGTTACCCTATGTTGCACAAGTGAAAGTTTGTCTGACATATTAAGTTATATATCGTATTGTTCCCAGAGGGCCCATGTTTTTTGGAAAGTGGCGCTGGTGTTGCGGACCTGTGCGGTCAACTTGTCCATTAAGTAATTGTCCCTAATTTTGGAGAGTACTAGGGAGATTGGGGGTACTTCGTGTTTAATCCAATATTGTCCTAATGCTCTGCGAGCTGCTAGGTTAAGCATATTCAGTAGTCTTTGGTCGTGTTTGTCTAGTCCCTCTGTTGGCCGTGATAGTAGGCACGCCCAGGGGTCTGGCGTTATCCGTCGTTGTAGGATATTTGAGGTCAGGTCTGCTACATTTCCCCAATACACCTTAACCCTGGCACAGTGCCACCACATGTGGATGTATGTACCCTTTTCTCCACATAGCCTCCAGCAGGTGTCTGTGGGGCTTGGTTGCATGTGACATTGCTTGACAGGGGTCGTGTACCACCGTAGCAGTATTTTGTATGCTTGTTCCTGAAGGGCCGTGCATATGGATACTTTCGCATTCGCCTCCCAAATATCTTGCCAATCTGTCCCCTCCAGTGTCTCACCTAGATCTGTCTCCCATTTGTCTGTGTATGTCTGCGTGCCCCAAGTCCCTGATTCTATGTGGTTGTAGAGTAGTGAGATTAATTTTGTTGGCATGCGTTCTTGCAAGCAGATTCGTTCAAAGAACGTAGTCGGTTTGGCATTTGCCGTTCTGACTTCTTTAGTTTGTGAAAAATCTCGTATTTGGACATATCTAAAGAAGTCACTTGTTTTTAGCGGGGCTAGGGTTTGCAAGTGTTGGTAGAGTACTAGTTGGTTGTTTATGTACAGGTGTGTGTAGCGCTGTAGGCCTGTGGCTTCTAGGCCGTGAAAGTCTTGTGCCCTAAGTCCAGGTGGGAATGCTCTGTTGCGCAGGACCGGAGTCATTGAGGATGGTAGGTCTGTGAATTTAAGTTTCCGTGCGACTCGGTCCCATAAGCTAATGGAGTTAAGGATGGCCGGGCATTCTGTCCGCAAGAGTACTCTGTGTTCTCTTGGCGTCCAGATGTTGAACTGTGGTAGATCTGCTCCAGTCATGAGGGATTCTGTGTCCACCCATCTGCGTTGTTTTTGTCGGGCAATGCCAGTGGGCGATAACGTTTGGATAACGTAATTGGAATAACGTTTTGTGGTCTGCTGTTAGTCTAATGCCAAGATATGTGAGCGTGGTTGCATTGGTTTTGATGTGGTACGTTTGTCTTATGTGTTGTATCTTATGGTCTGGTATGTAGAATGGCAATACTGTTGACTTGGTGAGGTTGACTTTGTACCCGGCTATGTCCCCGTATGTTTGCAGTAGTTTTTCTAGATTCGCCATTGAGGGAATCGGTTCTGTGAGTGTAAGGAAGTATATCATCCGCATATGAGATCTGCACTTTTTAAACATTAAACAGGCTAAAGTAAGTTGTCAGTGGCTGAGTGTACAAGAGGGTAACTTAATCCATGCTATGTAGACTGACATTAAGGTAATCAGAGGAGTAATAGAAGATAAGTCATATCAGTGATAGACTTTAAAATGAGATACAAGTAGCTAAATAGCTTGGTTACATGCGTGGAGTTTTATCACTAGGGGAGGCCCCCCACACCAAAGTAAGCTTTAAAAGAAGCCCAGATCCCGAGTAATGGGTATATTTAGTAGTAATCTATGGTCTGCTCAGAAATAAAGGCTTTAACAAGCATGAATATCGCTTAGTGTGTAAACTCTGGTCGTGGGTGATTGGGAGTCAGCATGAGTCAGCCATTGCCCTCAGGTGGCACTGCAAAGTCCTGCTTGGGTGTTCCAGATGGTGTCTTCCAGATGGTGTGGTGGAGAGAGGGCTTAAAGAAAGCAACGATTTCCAGTGCAGTGTTCCAGCTTTCCGGATAGATGCATAGTGAGGGCTCTTAACTGTGCCATGCTCCTCCACAGCGCCACTGGGGTATTCCCGGAATCTCCCTCCAGCTCTGTCTTGCCTCTAGACCGGGACTGCGGCTGTTTGTTGGGATTTGTCTGGGAAGTCCCGTGGTAAGTGGTCCCTCCACTCGGCACCAGAGTGCATTTTGCGGTGTTGCTTAGTTTATCCAGAGGAACCCTGGTGCCTGAGAAGGAAAAGTCCGCTTTCTCCCACCTATCCGCTAGACATGTGGCGGCCGCCATCTTAGGTAGGGTCTCTCTCACGTGGAGTCTCCTGCCGCTCAGCGTTGCGGTTTATCGGCTGAGCCCCCCAAGGTGAGGACCGGGATCACCCCCCCCGGCCCAGAGGGGGGGGGACAGGGCCAGCTATCCGTGGAACCAGGGATCCGTCCTGCAGTGATTCGACAGGATAGCGGAGTGGCGGCCGTCCACTCTGCTCACCATCGGAGAAGGCCCCAGTCTCAGGGACCGAGGATCTCCCTCCCAGAGACTGAGAGGCAATATACAGGTCCACTCCCGGAACTGGCACAGCACGGGCCGCCGTCTCCCGGCTTCGTTCCGGTAAAAGTTCAGCTCTGGTGCAGTTTATAGCGGGAAAGCCGACGGAGCTGCCTGCCCGTGCGTCCATGCAGCATGGCGGTCCGGCCCCGCCCCCTATACGGTTATTTTTACCCTGCACATGCTTTGCTTTCACCCAGATGTTATTAACCAGGCAAATAAAAACCAACCGTCTCAATAAATGTATCACTAGGATACTTTTTGCCATTAAGGGAATTGATTACCCAAACTACTCCTAAATTATCCCAATGAAAAATGATCCTTTTGTTGGCCAATTCAGAACCCCAAACCTCCAGGGCTACCACTACTGGGAATAATTCTAAGAGGGTGATCATACATGTCCAACCATGCTCTTCCCATGACTGAGGCCACTTAGCTGCAGCCCATTTACCGTGGAAATATATACCAAAACCTTGAGACCCAGCTGCATCTGTAAAAATATCTAAATCCCAACTGGATGTAAATTCACTTTGCCAAACTGTGGATCCATTAAATTCACATAAAAATTTGTTCCAGATGAGGTAGGCAGACACCAGACGGTCTATAGTAGGGTACGCTCCACATAGACAGAGGGGACATGAGGTGGCCGCATGGGAGAGACCAGAGAGATCAAGGCGGGTATTACAGGCACGAGAACGGGACCCCCTCCACCCCTGACAGCTAGCGTTGCCCGAAGCACAACACCCCTGACAGTCCCCCTGCAATAGTAAGGTTGGCTAACCCAAAAATCCGGGATGGAGGAATAGGGAGCGGAGATTGGGCGACACCCGCAGAGGGATACATGACAAACGGAAGACCCCCCCCCCACTGGCCCTCGGAATGTAGCTGATCTGTTTAAAATTGCTATGTTATTCACTGGTTTAATTGCAATCTCTGTTTATTCATAACATGCAAAATTGTTATAGTTGAATGTTGATCATATAACTACCTATACTGTACTATATGCATACCGTCCACGAATGGGACAACCTGTTACATGGCTCCCCCACCAGGCTCAGGAGCACTGAGCAGCTTAGTTAAACCGGACACAAGCAGTAGCTTCACGACCTCTAACACCCTTTCACTCCACCTGGTCACTATGACCCCGCGCAGCAGACCCAAACTGTACATTAGATCGGGCCCAGGGTTCCCCACCGACTTCGGATGGGTTACACATACCCTGATGCGCTCGTCCGATCTAGGGTCATAGTTGTCTACTTACACCCGACGTTTCCTTCCCTCCCGCCCCATCCCGACACCAGTTGACCGACTCTAACTGACTGACACAAACCATCCTCCCCCTGTCTTTGCCCCCCCCACCTGCCTACTCTTCTTATCTGTTTCCAGCTACCCCCCTTCCATCTCTCTTCCTACATGTCCCTCTTCCCCCCCCCCCTTTTTTTTTTTCCTTCCCCATCCTCCCCCTCACACGCGGACCGCAGAAATGTCACAGGGATTCCAGACAGCTTCACTCAAGTTCTGGACCAATAACACCAAAGGCCTCAACATCCCCGAAAAACGCAGACAACTCCTGAGGACATTGTGGTCCCTCAGGGTGTCTGTGGCATTCCTGCAGGAGATGCTCTTCAAAGACGGGGGTGCCCCCACTCTGGGGGACAGACGATTCCCTCAGGGATTCTTTGCAAACCACCGAGACTCCAAGCGTTCAAGAGTTGCTATCCTCTTTGCAGGGATGGTACCATTTCAATGCACTGCCACCCGGGCAGACCTGCTGGGGAGGTTCCTTTTCGTGAAAGGAACCATAGCGGACCACCCATATATCGCGGCCAACACTCATTTCTGGCCCGGACGCTATCCCATCTGGAGAAGTTCAGGGAGGGCCTCCTGATACTGGCGGGGGACATAAACCTGCCACTGGACCCACGGGTGGGCACATCCCGGGGCTCCAGCGCCATACCAGACCATTGTATGCGCAAGGCCAAACAAACACTAACTAGACTTGGTCTGGTCGATTGCTGAAGGGCAGCACATCCCGACGGCAGGGACTACACCTGCTTTTCCGCCCCACACAACCAATACAGCAGGATAGACTACATCTTTGTGGCACAGGAATACCTCCCCTTGCTCATGTCCGCAGATATAGGGATCCACGGAGACTCCGACCATGCCCCCGTAACCATCCAACTCAAATCACCCCTCTTTAAGCCGAAGGAACGCCAGTGGAGGCTAAATGAGGCTGTACTATCTGACGCGGAATGCACGGCTCTGACCTCACAAGTGCTCACCCAATACTTTGAATCTAACGCCTCCCCCGAGGTATCTCCGCTGATTACATGGGAGGCACATAAGTGCGTAGTAAGAGGGCACTATATCAGCCTGTGTACGCAACGCAAACGGGAGAACACCAGACAAGTCCTGGAACTGACCAAGCAGCTATCGGACCTGGAAACCACACATAAACAGGAACTGAGAGAAGACGTATATCTACAATTGACGGACGCGAGGAGACGACTCAGAGACATACTTTCCCAGAAGCTGCTCAATGTGATCTGGAGGTCCAACCGCTACTTCTACGAGTACTCCAACAAATGTGGTAGACTACTGGCCCGGACCCTGCAACAGAGACGGAGGCAAAACCACATACACAAAATCAATACCCAAGGACAGAAAGAAACACGACTCAGAGCGGAGATCCTACAGGCGTTCAGGGACTACTACACCGGCCTCTACAACCTGGCAGATACGACCAATGCGCTTGATCCGGCACGACACAGACGCGAACTAACGGACTACCTCGCCAGGCATGTCACCCGCAAACTCCCTCCCGAGAGGGCCGCGGACATGGAACAACCTGTGTCCCCTGAGGAGCTGTATGTGGCACTCAAGCTAACTAAATCCAACAGGACTCCAGGACCGGACGGCCTCCCCGCAAGCTACCTTCGCACCTTTAAAGATATCCTGCTGCCACACCTATTGACTGGCCTAAACTCGATACTAGAAGGCCGGCAGCTCCCGGTAGACTCGCTTCGAGCTGTAGTAACAGTCGAAGGAAGGGAAGGATCCAGCCTGCTGTGCGAGCTACCGCCCCATCTCCCTCCTAAATGCTGAAGTAAAGCTATTTGCAAAAGTCATGGCCCTACGCCTTGCCAGGGTGCTACCTGAGCTGGTCCACCCTGACCAGGTGGGTTTTGTGCTGGGCAGGGAAGCCAGAGACAACACTATCCGAGCCCTTAACATCATTCACTGAGCCAAGGGACGGGGAGGAGGCTTGGTCCTCCTCTCCACGGACGCGAAAAAGGCCTTAGGCCCAGTCCACTCGGTCAATCTCGAGGCCACACTGCAGCACATGGAATTCGGTCCCAATATCAGGACCTGGATAGCAGCATTATACACGACCCCAACGGCCCAAATCCGAGTTAACGGTGCCCTCTCGGACTCGTTTCCCATACGAAATGGCACGCTACAGGGATGCCCCCTGTTCCCCCTGATGTTCGCCCTCTATTTGGAACCATTCCTGGGGGCGGTCCGTGCGGACGGGGGAATAGTGGGGCATACAATGGGGGCAGTGGAGCATCGGGTTGCTGCGTATGCCGACGATATGCTCTTCTTTATGAAACAACCGCTGATCTCCATATCGAACCTCTTGGGTCTTTTCCGTGAGTTCGGGAAGATCTCGAACCTGAAACTTAACACGGAGAAGTCGGAGGCCATCAACATCTCAGTCCCCACCGAAGCCGAAACGCAATTACGTTCCCAATTTGGATTCAAATGGTGTGACACTAAGCTGAAATACCTCGGTATCTGGTTGACTAAAGAGCTTACACACCTTTACCAGGCAAATTTTGCCCCCATCCTGACCTCCCTACAGGCCGATATGCAACGATGGACGGACCTCTACATCTCGTGGTTTGGACGCATAAACGCGATAAAAATTAATATTCTACCTCGCCTTCTCTATCTTTTCCAGACGATCCCGATCTCCCTGCCACAGGAGTTCTTCTGCTCCTTCTCAGCAGCAATACGGGGATTCGTGTGGAAGAGGGGTGCTCCAAGGATCAGTAAACACCAACTGGAACAACCTAAACAGCGAGGGGGTGCTGGGCTCCCCTCAATTCTGGGATACTATCGAGCAACCCATCTGCTGAGGGTCACCGATTGGCACGTCCAACCGACAGAAAAACTCTGGGTGAGAGCCGAGGTAACACAGGGAAATCCCCTCGCAGCTATGGAGGACGGGAACTCCATTTAGTGCCCTCAAGATGGGTAACCCCCTGATCAATGCAACCCTGAAGACTTGGTGCACCCTACGATACCCACAACAACTGACCACCCACACCAGCCCGCGAACACCCCTCACCTGCAACCCAGACATAGGGGGAGGACTGGTACCGGCGGACCTGAAGTCTTACTACTCCACATCAGCAGCCAAACGACAATTCCACCGAGATCTCACGCCCTTTGAGAAACTCTGCACGGCCAGGCGCCACCTGGAACGGGGAAACTCAACACTGTACGTAATGCTTATGGAAGGAGAAAACAGACCGCCGCCGAAATTCATCGCCAGATGGGAGAGAGAGACTGGGGTTGCCCTGACTGCCCAAGAATGGGATCAAATATTCCTGCTCACTCATAAAAGCTCCATCAGCTCAAAATACCAGGAGATGAGCTAGAAGCTGCTGACGACCTGGTACAGAATCCCCAATGTGTTGCACTGCATGAACCCGGACATCGAAGAGACGTGCTGGCGATGCAGAGAGAAGAGAGGCACTATGCTTCATATCTGGTGGTCATGCACGGCCATCACTCCCTTCTGGGAGATGGTTAACACCAAAATCCATGAAATATCGGATCCGGAGCTCCCCCTCCAACCCCTCCCCATGTTGCTACACCACACGAGCATGTCTTTAAAAACATACAAGAAATCCTTGACGAAACACCTGCTGACAGCAGCAAAGTCCCTGATACCCACTCTATGGAAAAAGGCTGCTGCCCCCACCTTTCAACAATGGGTGGATAGGGTAGGAGAAATCCTCACCATGGAAATTATGACTGCATCCCTCCAAGGCCGCACAGAGAAATGCAACCTGACGTGGACCCCCTGGCTTCTGTACATTGCCGCAGACCGAACAACCCCCTGAAACCTATACTCAAACCATGGCCCTCATCCACCCCCCCATCTCTACACTTCCTCTTCCACCTTTTTCTCAGCTATACCCCCCCTCATTCTCTTCCTCCCTTCCTGTTCTCCTTCCCCCATCCCCACCTCAGACCCAAGCCTGACATGACTGACCCATACCCTGAACTGGATCAGAACACGCATTGAGCGAATGTTTGTGCACAGACAAAGGAACGGCCAGTAGACGGAGCCCCACACAGACAGGAAGCGGCACCGCTAGCCCCCAAGTCGCCTTAAGATACCCCACAGCTCATGACCACGCACATAGCAGACGCTACGATAGGCCGAGGTACACGGGCGCCTCTGCCCGGCCAATCAACACACGGGCAACACCCCGACATAATGGGCACACCCAAAGGGCGACATGACTACCTAAGCACTAACGCCTAAGGTAGAGGGAACACTACACATATAGCGATCGACCATCCGTGAATGGGTCGGGACTGACGGCCCGGGTAGCATGCCTGTCCCCAATACGAGGGTACACAAACTCCGGCAGTTCCCACCCCACGCGTGACTGTAGCTCGCTGCCCACTCGACCCACCTAAGCTCTCAAACCTGCCATGTACACCCTCACAGTCAAACGCAACAGAACCACAAAAAAAGAAATGGGTGAGATGTACAACGCTAGGTCGCAAAAGAACTACGGTACTACGAAATACTGTAACAAACAATAAATGCTGCTATGGTCATCCAACCTCAGACAACCGCATGAAGTCAAAAAGAAACTACTGTATATCTCCACACGTGCATGTACCTGTCAATCATAGCTAATGCGTGTCTTGTAATCCAATTTGACCCCGCCCTTTACTCTTTTCTGTACCCCCACATGATCTTGGAAACAAGAAAACATAAATGATAAATAAAGATTGTCAAAAAATAAATAAAAAATGTGTTCCATACATGTAAGTCCTCTTTTATTTCCCTGGAAATTCTAACATGATGATGTGGGTTTTTATAGCCAGCTATCGCCCTTGACATATGCCTGGAAAAGGCTCTGGCCATGGGCATTACCCTTGAGGCAAAATTTAACAGACCCAACACAGACTGCAATTTACCTACCAAGGTTTTGTTAACTCCTAATAAATGTGAAATCTCATGCTTCATTCTAATGACCTTGTCTTCAGGCAGACGGAACTCCATCTGTTCCGAATCAATCATTATGCCTAAAAACTGTAAGCATGTACTAGGCCAGACCGTTTTCTCTTTTGCCAGAGGAATGCCAAAATGCTGGGCAATAGCCATGAAAATCTGCAGCAAATGAAAGCAATCCATAGAATCCGCTTTACCAATGAAAAGAAAATCATCTAAATAGTGAATAACCGAGTGTAAACTAGAAACTTGTTTTATGACCCATTCCAGGAAACTTGAAAAACTTTCAAAGTAAAAAACACGATGCAGAGCAACCCATAGGCATAACGTTGTCAAAATAAAAACCTCCCTCAAACTGAAAACCTAATGAGCCAAAACAGCCTGGATGTATAGGGAGCAAGCTAAACGCTGCTTCAATATCAACTTTAGACATAAGAGCTGTATGCCCACACTCCCTAACATACTGCAGTGCATCATAAAATGAGCTATATGGCACAGAAATAATTGAAGCATCTACCTCATCATTTAATGATGTACCCTTCGGATAAGATAGGTGATGAATTAGTCTAGAAGAACCTTTTTTTCTTTTTTAGGGACTAAACCAAGCGGGGATAACCTGAAACAAGGGAAAGGCGGAACAGAAAACGGACCTTCAACTCTACCTAACACTATTTCCTTATTATTTTTAACTCTAACTACACTACTATTTAACTTAACAGAACTAAGGTGTTTGTTGAACAGCTGAAATACAAACAGGAATTCTAAAACCAAATAAAAACCCTCCTCAATTAACTGGGCTATCGGTTTGTTTGGGTAACATTTTAAATAAGGGAGCAGATTTTGTATTCTCACTGGGGTCGAAGCCTTTTCGAAACCTGTTCTTTGGCAGTAACGTTTTGTTTCTTATAACACAGAAAGGAAGGATGATTCCCAGCACAAGTCAAGCATTCATGCCTTAATCTGCATGAATTCAGCCATTTACATTGTGATTCATTAAACGACCAACAGACACCTTTTGGGCGCATCTGTAAACCACTCGGCTGGGTATGCAATCTGTACTGATTCTGTGGCGCCCTTATTGGCAGCATGATGCTAACCCAGGAGCCTACATCCTTCATACCCCATTTCAAGCTCTTATGTACTGATAATTTCTGGCGAAAAACTTCGTCATAGTTAAACCAGGATAGCCTACCAAAATGCTTGTAAGCTTCCAAAATAGCGTCTAAATGTTGAAAAAGCCTGCAAGCTCTATCCGAATGACGCTCACAATAAACGCTGGCAAAAATACAGAAAACCTGAAGCCAATTGTTAAAAGAACTCGGTACTGGTCTTTTCCTATCATCGTCTTTTTCTAACTTTGACAAAAACTCCTTAGAGGCTGAGAGAATATCTACGTATTCATCATTCCAAATCTTTTCCTTCACACAATTTGATAAATGATAGCCTAGAGGCGAAGCTTCGCACCCAAAGCTTCTTTCGGACAAACCTAATTTATAGGCGCATTGCTCCTGTCAGACCTATTAATTAAACCGACAGGAGCAGCTAAATTTGGGAATTTTGGGGTATCCTGTGACCAAGCCATAGCTGGACTACCAGCTTTACCTTGCATAGACTGAAATAAAAACCCCCAGGGCTTCCCCTAGCCTAGCTTCGGATGAAGCCCCAGAGAATAACTCACCGGACGGACTGTCCATTCGCTCCGCGGGCATAGTCTACCAGGTGCCAGCTTGCTCACCGCCTTCAAGGACCGGCACTTGCACCAGCTCAGCAGCCTGACAGTATTTTCTCTTCTTCTTCCCTGCAGATTTGGTCTTCTTGCTCCCTCTGGTGGATGAATGGGAATAAATCACTCTGGACCTGGAAATCCTCTTCTTTCTTCCAAGAAGTACACTTCTGTCACTCAGGCAAACTGACATTTGCTGTTCCTCCTCTGAATCTGCACCTTTAGCAGCTTCCTCCTCCTCAGGTACTGTAATGTCCAATGAAGCATCCTGTGGGCGTGCATCCAACTGGCAGGAAGGGGCAGTCAATAGGAACTGCATCAGCCATTCAGCACCTCCGTTGCTGAATGCCCTCCTTCTGACCTTCTCGATCAAATGCTCCATGGCTAAACACACACAGAATAGAAAAGAGAGCTTGCTGAGAAGGGAGAATGAGGGGGGAACAGCTCCAGAAAGGGGGTAAATACTTCTTCCTTAGGTAATTCTTCTTTCTTCTGGCGCCTTAAATACTTTTCCCGCCTAGGAGTATCCTCGCGGACAAGTGCTCCATTCAGAGCACAGTCCGCACGGACCCCTGTTTGAAAAACGGATGAGGGCACAGCAACAGCTGTTGCTAAATGCCCTCCCAGTCGGTGCTATTCGCGATGCGGCCTGACCCCTGATTAACCCCGCGACGCACATGTGTACCTAGTCTATGGACTAGGTACATTCTTTATGGTTATGTTGCGGTTGGTGGGCTACGCTAATTAAAGATAATCCCTAAAGCACAAATGCCGTCAAATGTGAATACAATTAACAAATGGCAGGCAAACAGAGAAACAAACAAGCAAAGTTAAAAGCAAGCACGTAATGGGATTGGGTGCAAGAGGTCTGACCCCACAGACAAACTATACCAGGGGTAGGCAACCTTTTAGCAGCACTGTGCTGATATAGGATTGTGATGTCCCGTAGCGTGCCGATCCTATTTTTTTAAATTGAGGTGTGCATGCTGCCGTATTCTGCTTGTGTTATTTTTACTGTAATTGCTTTGTATCGTTGTATTTGTGCGTATATGAGCTATTATATTGTATATCAGACTCTCCATCAGACTCTCCCCTAGTCTTCAATCATTTAAGAAGGGCCTTAAATCCCATCTCTTCAGGAAAGCGTATGGCCTCCCAGAGTAATCTCTCCCTTACATACCTGTCCCTATGGGATAGTGCTTTGCTCTCTCCTCCAGCTCTGCTTCACTCCTACTTGATATTTCCTATCCTAATGTTTCTAATACCCCACCTCCTATAGACTGTAAGCTCATTTGAGCAGGGTCCTCTTCAACCTATTATTCCTGTAAGTTTTCTTGTAATTGTCTTATTTATTGTTACATCCCCCCCCTCTCAAAATATTGTAAAGCGCTACGGAATCTGTTGGCGCTATATAAATGGCAATAATAATAATAATAATATATGTTCATTAGTAGTTTATGGTATCGTGTATGATACACATGAATGTGGGCTGTGTATGAGGGCTGCTTGTGGAATTGTGTGTGGATGGATATGTCACATTGTGTGTTTGGTAGTGTGTGGGGGCTGGGGTATTGCATGTGAGAGGCTGCATGTGGGATTGTGTGCATGTATGTGGATTGTTAGTGGTGTTGCGTTAGTGGGGATTGTGTGTATGTTTGTGTGTGGGCTGTTCGTATTATTTGGATGAGGGGAAGCTTTTTCTGCAGGTCTGTGTATTTCTAGCAGTGTGGGTGGCTTCCCTGGGTTCCAGTGGGGACCAGGCTGGCCAGGTACAGGTCAATGACAGGAGCTGCAACAGCAGCTGCAGGCTGCTCTACTACAGTGTGGATTCCCATTCACAAGTGCTGGGAGGAACTGATCTGAGATCACTTCCTCTATATTCTCCAATGCATAAATTGAGGATTTTCTTTCACCACCTTTTTCGTATTAGCAGATATCTAAAGTTTCACTGAGACTCCTGATAGGCCAGAGCCTGTTTGGCTCTAGCAGCCTTGAGTGCCGTGCATGGCACTAGTGCCGTAGGTTACCTACCCCTGAACTATACTATTGTCGCTGGGTTCCAATCATGTAGTTTGAGAACTATTGAGTCCTGTGGAAGAGCCAATGTTGTTAGGTGCGACTTTGTCCCCCATGGAATATGAGACGACTCTGTTGAGTACCAGTAATGTGTGGGATGCGTGCCATTGATATTTGATGTTGTGCGCGCAAAGCACACAAGTAAAGGGTTGAAGGGGCCTTCGTCATGCCATGGTGCTCCCAGAAAGATTTGCATAGAAGGTAAGGGCCTTGCCTTCAAAGGAGTAAGGTAAGTGACCTCGGGGCTTTAGCCGGCTTGTGGATTCGGAACATGCCATCAAAGCACACCATTTCACACACCGTCTCAGGAAATGTGTTAGCCCTGCATTTGGGATGGTGTCTGCGATGCCTCGTATCTTGAGGTTCATTATGAGTCGCAAATCTTCCAATGCCAAAAACTGCTGCTCGAATATCTGTTGCAGGAGTGTGATTTGTTGTGGGAGTCCTACTCTAGGGTCCCCATGCGGCCTGTCAGGCCCTGGATATCCTTCCGGATGTCAGCCACGTCGGCCTGGATGTTCCGCCTGGTGTCTGCCAGCAGTTCCTGTGACTGGAGACAAGTCTAGCTAAAGTCTGTGCCAGTACCAGCGGACCGTGTAAGTGCATTCCCTCCGCATTCGAGGTTGGCCCATCAAACATTTCAGAGCCGTTATCGAGGTAGGAGGTAATCTTTGGACCTGAAGCGCCATATGCTTGCTGCCAGAGATCTCCAATGCTCATGCCTAGTCTGGACTTTTCTGCTTTTTTTTTTGCCAATCTCGATTCAGCTTGTTGGGGAGTCCTAAAATGACTAGAAACTTTGGGTCAAAAGCAGGTAATTCTGTGGTAACTTGGCTCAGTATTTTAGAGCACACCGAGGATGCGACCGTTCAGCTTGGCTGCTTAGCTCCGTCCACCTATTACTCCTTTTAAGTATTAAAATGTAAAATGGGCATTTTCAGCCATTCAGTGCTGTCCATCTTGGGGCGAAACTAACATTGGTAATGGTGCTGAGTTGGCTCCCATCTCAGCACCATTACCAATGTTAATTTCGCAATCCGTTTATGTCAAATTGGTTTTAAAATGTAGTTGTAGTATTTGGCTTATTTAGAATGTTCCTTTAAAAATACTGTTTGTCTGTCCCTTCATCATGTTCGTTTTATTTCAGCAAAGAGATGTATGCCGATTGCATTGCCCTCTTTCAAGAAGTGAGTGTGTCTCCTGTATTCTCTCACAGCAACTAGAGTGCATGCATTTTGACTGCAGTGATATTTCTCTGGCTAGTGCACATCGCTCTTTTAAGGGACACTATAGTCACCCAGACCACTTCAGCTTAATGAAGTGGTCTGGGTGCCAGATCCCTCAGGTTTTAACCCTTCAGATGTAAACATAGCAGTTTCAGAGAAACTGCTACGTTTACATTTGGGGTTAAGCCAGCCTCTAGTGGCTGTCTTCCTGACAGCCGCTAGAGGCGCATCTGCGACGCTGGATGCAAAATTTGCATCCAAAGAGCAGAACGTCCATAGGAAAGCATTGAGAAATGCTTTCCTATAGACAGTTTGAATGCGTGCGCGGCACTTGCCATGCATGCGCATTCCGCTCCACTTGGGAGCTGACGTCGGTGGGGAAGGAGAGGTCACCAACGCCGAAGGAACCCGGCGCTGGATAAAGCTAAGCTGCTGAAGGGGTTTTAACCCCTTCAGCGCCAAGGGAGGGGGACCTCACACTATAGTGATCCTTTAAGAATATAGACATGGAGTGATGCATGTTCCTCTTGTTCCCAAGCTTTGCATAGCAGGTAATTGGATATAGGTGTAACTGCCATGGAGCCAACTTGACGACCGCATATAAAAGAAGGTAGATGGTGCTCAACAGCTAAATTATCAGTTAAATATATATATTATAAATGGAAAATTATCTGAAACAGTTTGGTCAAGTGCCAAACTAATAATATTAACTAATAGTTAAATAGATTCAATGGGACCGTGCTTATAATTGTATAGAATTTCTTATCTCCTGCTCTGTACTATAGCTTGAAGAAGCCTTCTGTGTGTGATCAAAGTTCAACTTACAGCTCAGCAGATAAAAACATCTAGAGTAAATTAAAGGGATTCTCCAGTGCCAGGAAAACAAACCGTTTATACCGATACCGATTATAAAAACATTGCAATAAAGGAAGTATAAGCATTAGATGTCTCTTTACAGGAAGTGTTAATGAAGTCTGCGAAAGTCGCATGCAGTGAGGTGTGACTAGGGCTGTATAAACATGATTGGCATAGAATTAAGCAGTGAGACTGCAGGGGCATGTTTATCAATTTTAAAGGAAATTAGAATATTCTGGGTAAAATAACCACAATGTAACTGGCTTAGTTGAATAATTTTTCCAATACAGCTATTTTGCTCTACATTTTGCAATTCATTAAAGGACCACTATAGGCACCCAGACCACTTCAGCTCAATGAAGTGGTCTGGGTGCCAGGTCCATCTAGGGTTAACCCTGCCTGCTGTAAACATAGCAGTTTTAGAGAAACTGCTATGTTTACATATGGGTTATACCAGCCTCTAGTGGCTGTCTCATTGACAGCCGCTTCTCACTGTGATTTTCACAGTGAGAAGATGCCAGCGTCCATGGGAAAGCATTGAGAATGCTTTCCTATGGACTGACTGCGTGCGCGGCTCTTGCCGCGCGTTGTGCATTCGGCGGACGAGGGAGGAGAGTCCGGCGCTGGAGAAAGGCAAGTGTTTGACCCCTTCCTCATCCTAGAGCCCGGCGGGAGGGTAGCCATGAGGGTGGGGGGGACCTATTAATACTATAGTGCCAGGAAAACGAGTTTGTTTTCCTGGCACTATAGTGGTCCTTTAAGTCCTAATGTTTATAATTGTTATTCTTTACTTTAGGAAATTAGCAAAAGGGATTGCAAAGGTAATGACAAAATCATGAAATGGTAGAAAAATACGTGGTATAAGCTGTTTCCCAACACTGTTATTTGGACCAAAATTTGCATTCATATATCAGTTCTTAAGAAATAGGTAATAGGAAATGGTAAACAAGATTCTAAATCAAGGCAAATTTGGGAGTATCTTGTTTGATTTGGTTGTTCTGATCCTGAATAAATTTGCTTTTTTATGGTGGGGGGAGAGGGGGTTATTTACTTAAATGACTTGTAAAAAGACAGACATGTTAAATTATAGCACCCAGGCAATCATTGGTTTCATGTTTAGTAATGTAGTATTTCTAAATATCTTCATAGGCCCCATTCTGGACATTTATTCTGTGTGCAATTGGCCTTTTCATTTATCAGTCATTGGATGCAATTGATGGAAAACAAGCTCGAAGAACTAACAGCAGCTCCCCACTTGGTGAATTATTTGACCATGGTTGCGACTCAATTTCCATAGGTAAGTACTTGTTTCATCCTCTTTGGTGGATATATGGTCTAGAACGGGGTAGGCAACCTTCGTCACATTAGATGTTTGGACGACATCTCCCATAATGCTCTTACATCAATAATGCTGGCAAAGCATCAGGGGAGATGTAGTCCACAATATCGAGAGTGACGAAGATTGCGTACCCCTGGTTAAGATAATTCCTTACTGGTCAAAGGTATGCCCATCCCAAGAGTTGAGGTAGCTTTGCAGTTTGCTTCCTACATTTTATAGGTGTTATTGCTCACTGGAAGCATACATAAAATTTAGCAGTGAGTTCTGCTAAGCCAATGCTACCATGACTTTCGGTGGCAATGCTGACATATCCTATAATTCCCTACAGACTAGCTCTATGACCCTTGATGTTCTTCTAAGATATTGTTTAGTTGTCCTTCTTCTACTGTGGAAAACGTGAACTAGAACTCCGTTAAACATGTTCCATTAGTATAGCTCTTATGCATGGCTTCCTCCTCTGAGAAATTTAAACGAGACAGAGGGCTTTTAGTGGTTGTTATTCAAAACCTTGAACAGCGAAAACTCCTGAATGTCTGTCTGTCTGGTTTTAGAACAGCCCTACTATTTAAATAAAAGAGAATTCTGGTTTTAACATTTTTCTTTCTATGGTGTGACCTACTGAGAAGTCTTTCTGTTTTACAGTGTTTGTGTCTTTGGGTACAATTGCTTCAGTGCGGATGGGAACACTTCCTGGATGGCTTTTTTTTGGTTGCTTCATTGGGATGTTCATGTTCTTCTGTGCTCAGTGGCAGACATACGTGTCGGGAACACTGCGGTTTGGAAAGTAAGTACAATCCAAGTAATCGGTTCCTGTTAACAGCAGCTTGGTGAAGTGGAAGGATTGTCGGCATTGCAGTTTATGACATTTTCACTACATCTCTGACCTCTTACATGTAATACCACCACCACTTCAGCACTTGAGTCAAATTGCGTTTTGCTTTCTTTTTTTTAGAATAGATGTCACTGAACTTCAGCTGTCCGTAACAGGAATGTTCTTGTTAACTGCGTTTTGTGGAACGGCTTTGTGGGACTACGAGGTACACCTTTTACAAATTGTATTTGCTTATATTTGCATGGTAAATGGCACTCTGCATATACACTTTCTGGGATTGCTGTGAGTTCTCGAAGAACTTTTTTGTTTTTGTGTTTTTCATGCTAGACTTGCAGTAATTGGCGGCTAACAGCTCACTGTTTGCTTAATGACCAGAACTTACTGGAAATAATCTTCAGATGAGTCTGACAAGAAAAAAAAAAAACTTCCCTGATTGGTAGTGTCAAATTTAGAATGCCATAATGGTATAATTAATTTGTTTCTTTACAGGAAAAACAAACTGTATTATTAATGCTCTGTAAGGGAGTAAGGAGAACTCATAAAAGCTAATGAAATGTTAGTTTCTGCATTGAAACATCTGTGGCATTTAAGCAATAATGGCACGATTGGGAAAATCGCCATATTGAAGAGTATTCCAATATCTATTCCTTTTGGCTTAACTTTTTTCAGTTTGGTCATTCGCATTCATAGGGAGTATACCCCAGCTAATATGTATATTCTTCAATGTACATTTTAAATTTATTGTGTACGATGTATAAAAACATTTTTTGAAATTCTTCGCTGTATAAAAACATTTTTATTTATTTTTTTTATTCAATAATTTTGTGATCTTGAGGGAGAAAATGAAGTCTCAACAAATCCATCTTCAAATATTTGTGATTTTCTGGTTTTCATTTTGACATACATTAATAAGAGTTTTTTGAGCTAGAAGAAGCATACACCTTCATAATCACTCTCCACCGTAATTTTAACCTTAAAGAGTAGAGGTATTTATTTATTCCTTTTTCACTATCTGCTGCCATTGGAAGATCCAGAAGAAGGCCAACTGCTGTCAAGGTAAATATTTTGGTTAGCAGAATATGTGTGTGTGTGTGTGTGTGTGTGTGTGTTTTTCTGGTGTGATATGTTTTTGTATTGGTCTTTTATAATGGTTTTCGATTCAATAGAAATCATTAAATATCTGTGTTTTTTTTTTTTTTTGTTATTTACATCAAGATTAGACCCTTCTTAAAGTGATTATAGCTTTCCAGCTACTTTTGGAATTCAGCATCCATGACTCTCGGTTAGGAATAGCATAACTGTACCAAATGTCCATCATTGACAATGAAATGACATGAGTTGAACTCATATGTATAAGGATTCTTAAACATCTGCACTTTTAAAAATGGTTTTGTTGATCTCCAGGACGATGTTGCCGTTGTTCCTAACCCCTGGGTCAGGACCCAGAAATACATGTTGTATCAATGGGTCCCCAATGCTTGGAGCGGGGACATCATAATCATTCGGCGCCAGACAATCGCCAACAATAAAATGGTTACCTTAGCTGTACTGCTTCCTTATGTGCAATGGATAGTCACCTTCCACTGACACAGGGAAGAGTCTTTTCAAGGTGCTGCAGAATTGACATTTTATATTAAATAACAGAGGGAGAATGATTCATTGAGGTCATTTAAAAAAAATTTCATAAAAGATGAAGAACCGCCGAGTTTGTTTACATGTTTTAATATTTTGTTTTAAAGCAACACTTACACATTGATTTTTCATTTAAAGATTCCAATGACAGGACTACCTTTGAAAACCATCCCACTTCTCGGGATAATAGGAGGAACAGTTTATTCCTGTAGCAACTATTTCAGAGTTATTCTAAGTGGTGGAGTTGGGAAAAATGGATCAACTGTTGCAGTGAGTATATAATATACCTACAAGTAAAACTAAAATCTGCTTTAAAGGGACACTATAGTGACCAGAACTACTACAGCGTATTACATTTGTTCTGGTGAGTATACTCATTCCCTTCAGGCTAATTTCAAAATGAATGGTATAGCTTTCAAGTAATTGTGCTGTTAACAAAAAAACATTCTGGAATGTCATGTTCTTTAACATATCCATAAGGGTTAAATTCTTCACAAAAGCAAGTGCATAAAACGTAATTATTATGGAAGAATTATGATATGATATCTTGATTTTATTATGCAGGCAATTTTATTGGACCTTATGCATGGTCCGCAGCAGTATAGGTGTTGGGATTACATTACAGAATACTTTAGACCAGGGCTAGGCCATAAAGCTGACAAAGCAAAAGGGGAGATGAAGTTCACATCTAAAATCCCGAATGTGTCCTTCCCTGCCCTTGATGGCCGATTCCAGTTAAACAAGATAAACAAAAAGAACAAAGCAAAGTGTAATATATTATATATATATATATATATTTAAAGGTGGGAGAATCTTGATTTTCATACAAAAACTAAAAAGTAAAATATAAAATATTTCAGTACATTACCTTAACATTCTAAGCAGTAGAATTGCTGCGGGTTTAGAACACTAACTCTCCAATCACATATTTTCGTAGTTATAATTGTACTTTTATAATGTGGAAATGTAAATTAGATGCTATTCAAGCCTGGGAGTCAGTCTCTCGTTACAAGGGAGAGCCTCCGTTCATGTCAAACCATTTAGAAGTGACACCCAGAGAATTAAGACAACAATCACTAGAGTATCTTCTAGGGGTTATGTTGCTTAGAGTACCCCTTAAAAGTGCAAAAACATTGACTAGGCTTTTAATGCCTTTGTCACAATATTGAGGTTGTTCAACAAGATTGGATGGATTAATTTTGTTGATCTGAAATTTGTCAAAAAATATTTGCAATTGGGGAATTTTATGTTGGAAAATTTAATACATTTTACTAGCCTTCTAACTTTGCAAACTTCCCTCCATATTGTGGTTTGAGTTGGAGTCCATATGTGTTCATCCAAAATGCTCATTAAAAATATAGCTTTGAGGTGCATCCAACAAGTTCAGAAATTGCCCAAGAATTAAGAACTGAGCAAGTTCACAACTGGTCAAGAATAATAGAAGTTAGCGGGCAAACCGTTAATATATAATTAAAGTGAACCTCGGGTCCCTAGATTCCGTATTAAAGGCACTATAACCATTTCATTTCATTGAATTGGTATTAGTGCCTGACGTACCCTGCCACTGTCTTTTCGTTCAGTGCTCAACCATTGTCTAGCAAGTAAACCCTAAAGAAGGGTCCCCTGGTTACCTACAACCCAGCCCCTACTGGCTGATGCAGAGATTACACACTTCCTTCTAGCCATACCCATTCATACCAGTGAGCGGCTAAAAGCCGTCAGCTGATACTCTCCCCAATCAAAGTCACCCATTGCTGCTCAGGCTAATTCTTTCTAATTAGCCAAGCTGCTTAGAAAGGATGTGCAGCTGGGGACTTTTGTTTAGCTTTCAAACATTTAAAAACAATTACACAGAATGGAAGGACCGCACCAGGATACTTAAATCACGTTGGTGAGATCAAGCAGGTAAGTGCAAACAGTGTCCCTTTAACCTAGAGTGGCTAGGTTGTAATGACCTTTATTCCCAACGTGGTTGTGTGAGGACAGTTTAATTGCCTCTCTCCTATGAATAGTGCCACCCCTGACAACAAGAAGAAATAAAAAAATGTTAATACGTACCTACCCTCACTCAGTCTGCCTGTGTAATTTTGGGTCTAATGCAGTCATTTCCAGAGTTTTGCAGTTTGTTGTCTTTTTTGAATAACCACGTATATTTTCATCAGCCAAGAAGACCACATTCCCAGTGTGGTATAGATAAAGCATTTATTTACATTTCTTAAACTCTAGGATGCTTAAAAATGTCTATATACATTGTGTATACTGCCTTCCCAGTCAAACCTTTAAGGAATACGGACAAACCTGTTTACTGCTATCCAGTCCGTGGGTTGTTGCCCATTTTGGTATAATAGAATATTCTGTTTTCTAAAATTCTTTTAATTTACTAAACAGGGCACCAGTGTTTTGTCCCCTGGCCTGCATATTGGATTGGTTCTTATACTGGCATTAATGATTTACAAGAAATCAACAACAGATCTATTTCACCAACATCCAAGCCTTTACACATTAACATTTGGATTTGTGAGTGCCAAAATTACTATCAAGATGGTGGTAAGTCTGCCAAACAAAAAATTTGATTATATTTGTTTTTTTTGTTGTTGTTGTTTTTATATATCTTTTATAACAATTAAAAAAGTATAACCTATTTGGAATGTATGCATTATAATGCAGGAATACATTATCTGTATTTCATTAAACGAATAATGCATACATATATTATATGTTACATACATATACAAACTCACATTTGACATACCAGCTGTTAATGCAAAATATCAGGATTTAAAGCTTTTGCAGTTTTATCACCAGAAAATGAAGTGTTCTGCCATCATGAAGCTACAGCTACAACTCCCAGAAACCCCTGTGCTGAAGCCTCTCCAGATAATAAACATACATGTACGGTCAGGAAGCATTTTTGAGTGTGGGGGTTTGCTTGTAAGTGACACCATTTTTGCAGAGTTGTTGCAGCCTTTGCAAGCCCTCCCCTCCACTGAAAGTATGTGTTGGGGAATACTTCAAACTGAGGCTCCTCATTGAGAATCCTCTGTGCTGGAGCTACGTGCTCACAAATGCGATTGTTTTTTTTTTTTTTAAATGTGTGTACCGTTTCTACGTTAAAGGAACATTTATAGGGTCATTAACTCAAATGTATTCCTGACTCTATAGTGTTAAACACTATCTTGCCTCACTAAATACAGTGAAATGTTATCTTTATTGTCAATCTTTCTTTTATTGAAGCATTTTTGATGGGGTACAGAAGAGAAGAAGGGAAACGCACAGTTTGATAACAGTAGAGGGTTTAAACATTGTCAGCTTTAAACTATTACATTTCTGGGATATCGATGCTTCGTTTTTTAATAAATCAGGTTGAGAAAACAGGTTCATAAATCAGTCATAAAAAACAGGATTGTAATACAGGCGTTTAAATCAGGCTTTTAAATCAGGCTTTTAAATCAAGTTATGAAATCAGGCTATGAAATCAGGCTATTAGATCAAGCTATGAAATCAGGCTATGAAATCAGGCTGTTAAATCAGGCTGTTAAATCAGGCTGTTAAATCAGGCTGTTAAATCAGGCTGTTAAATCAGGCTGTTAAATCAGGCTGTTAAATCAGGCTATTAAATCAGGCTGTTAAATCAGGCTATTAACGCCATGACATTAAGCATGCTAGGCTAGTAGTGAAAACGTCAGTTTTAGTCACGCTTAAATGTGTGATATTGAGAGGTCAGAAAGTCATACAGTGCTAGGTGAGGTGGCCGCTGGAGAACGGTATGGTGATTGCGGTATGGTGTAGCTCTAGGGCAAGACAGCGTCCATCATCATCATGGCGGACTCTGAGTTTAGCTGCAGTGTCCGCTGTGCAAAGAGTGTCTCTGATTCAGCCAATCCCTCGGTTTGGAAATCTCGCCGGGCATGTAAAGCGGTAAGCAGCCTTTCTGGCCCCCTGCGTGGGGTGTCTCTTCGCTTGACGTGTGGCCCATTCATGAGAATGGTCGCTCGGGTCTCCCCGTTTGGTCTCCACTTGGTATGGAGGAGCAGAGCCGGGTCGGCTCCCATGCTGGTTGTATCCATTCCTTCCCCATCTCCTCCCAGTTGTTCGCTGCTTTGTGCGGCGCCGCTTAGCGGATTTAAATGTCGCAGGTCTTCGTCTTTTGGGTACCTGGCTCCCGGGGTTCTGCGTCTTGCAGGTAGCCTTCCGGTTGGAAGCGTGGCGGAGTGGGTGCTCACCCGCGTGGGTCCTCTGCCTGGAGTGGGACAGGCGGACTGCCGCTGGTACGATCTCTCATTTTGCTTGAGGGTATTGGGGCCTATATTGTAGGCTGCTCCAAAATGCTTCGCAGATCTGATCGAACCGGGTCTCAAAGTGCGATCTCCATTGCTGGAGCCTCAGATCCGTTGTGTGTTGCCCGAGATGGTGCATGGCGGCCATCTTGGGCGCCTCGTGTAGCTTGCCGTCAGACGGTGTCTCTCCCCGTGGCCGGTGAGTATGAGTTTCCAGCGGGGACCGGGATGACCCCCACCGGTCCATAGGGGGGGGTAGCAGGGGAACAGGAGAGCTGTCATGCTTAGCCGTCCCTGTGTCGGGGGATCGGCCGCCTCCCCCGGCATTCAGGTTGCTTGCCGTGCTAGGCCTTGAATGCGACTCACGGTAATCCGGCTGTGGTAGCTTCATGTCTGGTATCAGAACGTTCAGCACAGCTTTACCCGTTTTATAACGTTTCTGGGCTATTTTGTGCAGTTTAGTCGCTTTGAGCGCCCTGCAGAGCGGGAGCTGTGCCTGCATGCGTCCGCTCAGCTCTGCGCTCAGACCCCGCCCCCGAAATGTTATCTTTATTCCAGTCTGCTGGTGCTGGCTCTGCCCCTGATAAGCCTCCTTGGCTATCCTCAGAAGTGGTGATCTCAGCCAATCACAGTGCTTTACCATAGGAAATTGAATCAATGCATTTCTACTGCCGGGAAGCCAGGAAGCACCTCTAGTAGCCATCTGAGGAGTGGCCTCTGGAGGTGTCCCTAGGGAGAAATGTAAACAAAGTATTTTTTCCTTAAAAGACATTGTTTACTGCAAAAAGCCTGCAGGGACTGATTATGCCCACCAGAACAAATACATTAAGCTTCAGTAGTTCTGGTGACTATATTGTCCCTTTTAAGGAACAAGAACTGCCACTTCTCTGTAAGGGACAGTGGCACTTTAAACATCTTAATAATAAAAGAACAGGAGATTGTATGTTAGATGTTTTGATTCAACGTACACAAATATGTGTATTCTCCTAAAATTTGAAATATCAGCTTAATTTTCAGCTGATTTCAAGAAAATGAGGCGAGCAATAAAATGTTGTGTAAAATTGATAACAAAACATCAAGGATTAATTTTTCCTCATTTTCTAATGTTGCTTCTTAATTGTACTTAATTCCTGATACATATTAATGTTTATTTTTGTTTATGTTTTCATAGGTGGCTCATATGAGCAAAAGTGAAATTTATCTTCAAGATTCTGCATTCATTGGACCAGGCCTCTTATTCCTTAACCAGTATTTCAATAGCTTCATTGATGAATACGTTGTTCTCTGGGCAGCACTGGTCAGTACTTCTAATGTAGATGTAATGCATATTTCTGATAAATCTATACAGGTTCACAAAATAATTTGATTTTGGGCATGTCTGTGGTTAAATAATCCATGCAGGCAGGGACGTTTTAGCCGCGAGGCAAACAAGCATTTGCCTTGGGCGGCATTTTCCAGGGGGCGCATAAAACGCGGCCCCCAAACGCCCAGGGCAAATGCCTTGTTAGCCTTGCGGCTAACCGACATGCTGGGCTGCTGTGCGCTGGATGCAGGACGGGCGGCGCTGGCGGCTGGCGAGGGAGCACTTCCTCTGAGCACTCTGCTCAGCTCCCTCCAACTCTGAGTTTCTTTATCTCATCCTCGCAGTTCTTGGGTGGCTGATATAGCATTTGAAAGTAAATTTGTGCACGCAAACAGAATGGATGAACCAAGCAGAAAAACGTTAGTTTGATATGGCTTTTAAGCATCAGTTTGATATTAAGCACAGGGCAAGATATGGGCAGTTAATATTTTCTTTAACATAACTTTAGTGCATGACGGAAAATTTCCATCCAGCGTCGCAAAGGGGTTAAGGTAAGCAACTCTGTGTGTCAACTAATGAAAATAGGCACATATTGTAGGTGCATGCTATTTGTTTACTGACGGCTGCTTCGTAGTTATAAGCCTTGAGGTGTGCACTGATCGCATCAGTATATTCCCATTTAAACAATCATAGCAGTCACAAGGTATGCATGTGAAGTTACAGACCCTTGTTTTTGTGTAGTTAGTGGAAGTAAGCTATACAGCAATTCACCGATAACACTTGAATCTCTCATTGTGGGAAGAAATGAGGGACTACATTACACTGGATTAGCCTGTGATGGGCTAGCCTTCACTCCCCACATGCATCAATGGGCCTTATGTGTCCAAGACCCCGACACTGGTTTACAATTGTTCTTCCTTGCATGCGGGGAACACCCCACACAACTTGCCGTTTTGGAGATGCTCCGACCCATCACTACTTGTCATGTGTCAGTCACTCATCTTTTCACTTGCCCATTTTTCCTACTTCTTCTACTTGAAATTCAAAAACTGACTGTTCACTTGCTGCCTAATATGTCCCACCCCTTTACAGGTGCAAATGTAATGATATATTCAGTTATTCACTTCACCGGTCAGTGGTTTTAATGTTGTGGCTGATCAGTGTATATAGTGTATAGCTCATATACTATTTAAAGGGACTCTCCAGGCACCTAAACAAGTTAAGCTTAAATTAAAGCTTCTAGCTCAAATATTTGTGGTTAGTTTCTTTTCTTTCAGGTCTGTGTAGTTTTCCTGCAGTGCTGTAGAATGTTTTGCTGATATCCACAGTATAATCCACTCACTATTAACCAACCCTGTAATTCTCTGTCCGCCTATACAGTTCCTTTAAATACACTTTTTTGAAACCATGGTAAATGTTTTATATTTTTGTAGTCCCAAAAGAACTGAATAGTTTAAGGCGTTAACAGTGTCCCCTCTCTCACAGTTTATGTTTTCCAGAGAAAATATAAGGTTTTATAAGGTTTGCACACAGTTGTTAATCAGTCAGAAGAGTGCTCTTCCTGATTGCTTTATGCACTGGCACAAAGAGGGAGGCATCCAGTATGTTGCCAAATTCTCTAGATTCCATCTTAAAAACATAGCCTGCATCCGGCCCTTTCTTAAGCAAGATGCTACCAAGAAGCTTGTCCATGCTCTAGTAATTTCCCCCGCATGGATTATTGTAGCCCTCTCCCGATTGGTCTTCCCAAAAGCCATATTGCTCCTATACTGTCTGTAATGAATGCTGCCGCCAGACTGATTTTCCTCTCTAGCGGGTCCTCTCACACCTCACCCCTCTGTCAGTCCTTACATTGGCTTCCTGTGTGAGTCAATTCAAAGTGCTAACCCATACCTATAAAGCATTGAACAATTCTAGCCCCTCTTATATCACTTCACAGATCCATAGGTATGCCCCTTCTCAGCCTCTCCGCTCTGCCCGTGACCTCCTGTCCACTGCTTGCACCCCTACAGCCAACTCACACTTGCAGGACTTCTCGCGGGCGGCTCCCTTGCTATGGAATAGCCTGCCTACTGCCATCAAACTCTCCCCTAATCTACAATCGTTTAAGAAGTGCCTTAAAAGACATCTCTTTAGGAAAGCTTATGGCCTCCCAGACTAACCTCTACCTCACATACCTGTCTCTTGTTCGCTCTGCTTCACTCTTACCTTATTTGATTGCTATTTCCTGGCCTAGTGTGTTTTATACCCCACCTTCTATAGACTGTAAGCTTGTTTGAGCAGGGTCCTCTTCAACCTATCGTTCAACCTATCGTTCCTGTAAGTTTTCTTGTAATTGTCCTATTTTAATATCTCATAATATTGTAAAGCGCTAAGCAATCTGTTGGCGCTATATAAATGGCAATGATGATGATGATAATAATAATAGTGGAGTTGCTATGTGAGAGAGAACATATGTTGCTGTTGGCTGTGGAAGCCCTGCCCTTCATGAGGGTGTGTGTGAGTTAGGTAACAAAAACAGCCATGAAACTGTCATGTCGTGAACACAAAAAACTGCCACTGACAGATTCTTCTTCCCAGCTAAATGAATGACCAGACCAGATGTTGTGAAGATCATAACTCATTGTTATACGAACATTTGTCCTGTTACAATTAATGTTATGCAACAACTGCGCTGACCGAAGTGCTTTTGCTAGGAAAGAAATCCTGTCAGTAACAGACATTTTTGTTAATAAAAGAGATATATGAACTTTGTTAAACACATAACAATGTGTGTTGCATATCAAAGTATTGCTGTGTATGCTCCTTGCCTCCCAATGTTTGTCTGTCAGCTGCATTGGATTAGCTGGTGGATAATCAGTGAGCAGTACTATTTTAATGGCTAAAAGAGTGCATTAGGAATAATAAAGAAAAAAAAGTGTATGCGTGAAATTATGCCGCATTGTAAATAGATGCAATACTTCAGAGGGCATATTGTAGAAGTTGATTTGCTGTTAGTTGAACACCGTCTGCATTGCACAGATTGGAATATGGACCCACAAGTTCAGTGTCAAACCTAATGGCAAAGGGTTATTTAAAATGAGAATAAAAAGTACTTTTCTAAAATCAGTCACTTATTTTTAGGACTATTTACAGTGCATTCATGATTTAAGTGTTTTGTTTTTTAATTAAATATGTTTTCTTGTTTTTACAGGCTATTTCTTTGTTTGAATTGATAAGATACTGCATAGGCCTTTGTCTGCAGATTTCTACACATCTTCGAATACATGTCTTCAGAATACCAACTATTCAAGCTGCTGAGCAGGTTCAAAACCAAAAACACACTGACTGACTGGTTGCCCATAAGGAGGAAAAGAAATGGGATGCAAATAGTACATCCAAATCCTATCATACTTAAAATAAATGCAGGTTCAAGGGGTGTTAATGTTACCAGCTGAGCATAATTGACAGTGGGTTTTTTTTGTTTTGTTTTTGAATGATCTTTAAAAAAGAAAAAAAAAACACAATTCAAGCTTGTCATAGTTGTGGGTAATTATAGGAAGAGGTATTTAATTTTAAGGATTTTCCAGTGTGAATATTTTTATGCTAATTTAGTATTATTAATTCATTAACAATGATCACAATTTGTATGTATAATACACACAAACCATATAAATAAATGGGATTCGTAATTTCCCATTAATATGGTTAATTTACAAATAATCATTGGATTTTAAAATACTAAAAAATACTTGTGTATATTCAAATAAAATACACATTTAATTTCTACTGAATTACATTTTAATGGTTTGTACAAATGATCTTGTAATCTTGTACTAATTAATACATATCTTCTCCTCCTCATGGGCATTAGCAAGTTCTGTCATTCTTACAAGTGGGGGAATTTGTTTTATTAAAGGGACACTCCGGTCACCATAAGAGCTTCATCTAAATAGTTATTTTGTCAGGAGGCCCCCCGGGTACACTCATACCTTACATGGTTACACCGTTCTCGAACAGTTTAACACCAAAGGTTGCCTCCAGAGCTGATCTTCAGGTCCCCCGGTGTCATCAGGCTTCTGAATCTGAGTTACAGGCAGCTTGGAGTGCTGAAGATCAGGGGCGCTGTTAATTAGCCAGAGCAGTCAGTTGACGCTCTAAGCCAATCAGTATCTCCCCATTCATAAAAAAGGTATGTACCGAGCTTCCTGTAACTCTAATTCAGAAGCTGGATACTGCCTGTAGAACTGGAGATCAGCATTGGAGGTAACATTTGTGGTTAAAACTATTCAAAATGGTTTAAGCCCTTAGAGTGCGCCTAGGGGCCTCCTGGCACCATAATTTCATTTAGATGAGGTTATGTTGACCGAAGGGATACTTTAATGTATTTTAATGCAGCTATTTATTTTCCACACGTTAATCCATTACATAAGAAATACAAAAATTTTTGAATGTGTTATTCAAAACACATTTCCCAAAAATGGGACTTTAAATTTGGGACTTTTATTTGTTTAACTATAGTTTATTTAATACGATCATTGGTTAAACAATGTTCCACGTTAATTTTTGAAATGTACAATAATGTTGAACTGGAACGTGTTAATTTTTGCCAGTTGTGACATGGGTGCTGTCTATACAGAATGTTCCAGGGAGTTGTATAAGTTATTTTCTTTTTTACAACAGAATTGAACTGATGTTGTTTTAAGTGATTTTATTTTAATGTTAATAAATGTCTTCTGGAGAGATGACTGTGTTTGCTTGAAATTCTGTAATTATTTTTTCCTTTGGTAAGGTCATTTTTTTAGACAAATGTTTCTCATTTAGAGTATAACCAAATATATATATATATACACACACACACACTCCTTAAATACACAAAACTATGCATCTTCAAAACTCTTTGTTAAAGGTGTACCTGTCATGATACATGATCATACAATAAAAATTCCAGATTCAGTGGAACAGTCCCAATTTTGGGGATTTTGATATACAGTTGTGGGTTTGTTGCCTTGGTCTCTCACTTCTAAGACTACCAAGGAAAAAGCCACAGAAAGTGCAGTGAGCACATCAAAAGTAATCTCAGAGGTCCTCTATGCATGTGCAGCCCTGAGTGGGTCGGTCAGAGCGGCTGTCTTTTTGGATTGGCCTCTTGTCATTGACTCTTGTTTCCCTCCAGATCCCACCCATACCTGCCAATTGTGGAAAGTAGGTATAATTACTTTTAATTGAAACGGTATACTATCTAATTGATGCATTTTGGAAGCAGAACGGCTAGCAAACATACTGCTTTTGAAATAAATATAAACAAATAAGTCCCTCCCATCACTTGTCAATCACTTTTCTGCATACAGGGCTGTATCAGTTGCATAGCACATATACAGAGAGCTGACTGAAGAATACAAGGAGAAAGTCATACATGCAGCCCTCCCGCTGTCTTGTAAAGCAACTACAGTGCATGCAATGTAGTGGCTGTTAATGCAGGATGAACTCACTTCATCAGAGAATGAAGGAATGGACTGCCAGATGCCACTTAATTGGAATACCAATATACCAAATATTGGTGATGATGGAGACATGCATTTTATAAAATATCTACAGTGTTAAATGTTGTTACTAAAAATGAACATGATATCATTGTCCTCAATGAACGTGTCTACTAATTTAAATTATACGAAATGATGGTGCATCCTACTATTCACAGTGAGGTCAATATTAATACTTTTTAATTAACATTTTATTAAGCAAACAAGTTGTCAGTTTTATAAAATCCACAATTTTTTTATTTTAAATACAATAATTAAAGGGTAGGGGGAAAAAAAGAAATAAAAACTTTTAACACTGGAAAATACCTCAACCGTATCTTGAATGTGGTGGTGGTCATATTGTTTAATAGTTTAATAATATTCTAATTATATCATGTTGCATAGGTACACGTTATACCTTCAGTGAACCATCAGAATAACATTGACTGAAGAGACTTGCGAACACTCGCCATCTCTTGTTGTTGCTGGCAGAAGAAAAAAGAAATAAGTTAACCTATTTTTATATTTATGCACTATATTTTTGTAATAAAGTTTCCAGGACATATGTTTATACCGTTCTATATACCAAACATTGTTGATTTTATACGTACTGTGTCCATCAAAATTTTCTTTTGTAAGAGGGCCATTTCTTTCTTGAGTTCATTCTGTGCCCCAGTGAGAAGGTGTTCATGGTTCTTTTCCAGGTCATGCATATTCTAACATACAAAAAAGTATTCATATTACAGCAAAACACCAGTGGGTTGCTTAGTAATTTTTATAGCACTTTAAACACATTTTATTAAAGTGAATCTATCATCAATACCTTGAATAATCCAAATGCATCTTTAACCCCTTAAGGACCAAACTTCTGGAATAAAAGGGAATCATGACGTGTCACACACGTCATGTGTCCTTAAGGGGTTAAGTACTGATACTGTATAAAAAGTGTGGAGTAGTTTCTATTTGTTTAACACAAGAACCCAACTTTTATTGTATTTTTTATTTTTTATTTTTTACATTTTGGAATAAACCTCACAGAGCTGCTAAGTTTGTAATTCCCATTTGCAAAACCCTAAATACCAGTTAAGAGAAACTCACTTTTGTATTTCATGTAAATGGCCAACAAAAAAAGTAGTGTTTAGTGCTTTTAGTTATTTACTCAGAAAAGAAAAATACTCTCTGTAATGTCTTTCAGCAAAGTTTGTTTACAAAATAAAACCACATTATAGCAATATCCCACATGCATGTGCACAACTTACAGAAAATGTAGTTGGAGGTATGCATATATTAACAATCATGGGGCACTATCTGTTAAAGGGAACCTATAGTCACCAAAACAACTTTGGGTTTATAAAGCAGTTTTAGTGTATAGATCATACTCCTGCAGTCTCACTGTCCAATTGTTTGCCATTTAGGAGTTAACTCATTTTGTATATACAGCCCTAGTCACACCTCCCTGCATGTGAGTTACACAGCCTTCCTAAACACTTCCTGTAAAGTGAAATCTAATGTTTACACTTCTTTATTGTACAGTCTGCTTAATTTACAGTTTACCTCCTGTTCTGTTAATAGCTTGCTAAAGCTAGACTCTACAAGAGCCTTCTATGTGTTAAAATTCAATTTACACAGCAGGAGTTTAAAACATGTTAACACCTGATTGAAAATGAAACCATTTTTTCATGCAGGTTGCGAGTCACAGCCAGGGGATGTGTGGCTAGCGCTGCATAAACAGAAACAAGTAATTTAACTTCTAAATGACAGAATTGAGCAGTGAGTCTTCAGAGACCTGATCTATACACAAAAACTGATTCATTAGGCTAAAGTTGCTTTGCTTACTATAGTGTCTATTTAAATCCACTACAACATTTGTGTGGTGGAGGTAAGCAATTATTTACCTCTGCAGCATATGAAAGAAAATACTGCAATGATATATAGTGGAGTGACTATAATGTTATTTACATCTATAGATATCACTTAGTTTTTTTTTCCTAAGTGCAGTGTTTAATTTCTGTGGGAGATGAATGATTGTGGGTGGACCGTGCATTTGACATGAAGATTGTTTTCCACTGAAATGCATTGAAGCCACCATGAGTATACTGTGCAAGAAGTCTACCATTTACACTGGTTCATGTGTACCTGGTGTATTCAGTATACTCTCAAAATGTTCACAATTGATAGGTGGTGCTGCACACTTACTGCAGTGTGCACATTTCTGTACACTCTAAACTGGAACAGCATCATTCAGAATGAAGTGCAGAGAGAAATATAGGATGTGGGATAAAAATATATTTTTTCTAAATACTCTTACTAATTTACTAGCATGGTAAAAAATCTGGAATATGCATTCCAATATTACCTTATACTTTTAGAGTATTCTTCAAATACAAATTCCAGTTAAATCTAATAATACAACATTGTTTCTCTGACACTTAACTGCATGACAAAACGGTTATTCTAAAAAAAATAAAAAAAATATGCACTTTTCATGATAGATTCCCTTTAATTTAATTAGCAAACTACACACATACATAGAGTATTTATTGAATTATGTTACTGAAGTGAGTCAAAATCTACTGTAAGCTACATTTCTTCTAGGTTTAACTTGGTATATACCTAAATGAGGATTTCAATAATGTACTCTGAGTATTCTACTACAGCACAGTCACATCCTCATTTAGTTATGGGAATATGGATGAAATCCTGAATTAATGCCTATAGCTAATTTACTGGTTAATGTGAAAAACAGACCTCAGTAGTATGATATCATTTTATTTTTTATTTTTTTTCATAAATCATGATGATTCACAGTCAGTCAGTAACCTTGGTCGCTATTGTAAAATCCTTACATGTCTATATTGATATCATTTCAATTTCTATTCATGTACTTCTAACGTTTGACCTCAATAAAGAAACTGCATGTGAAATACCTTTAAGAACTGGTCATATAGTTGTTTGATTGTTTTAAGTCTTTGGCTTTGCACTATTCTTGCCTGTTGGAAAAGCTTCTGTTGCTGGCGAAACATGTTCTGGATTGAAATATAATGGAGATGGTCTGTTTTTTTTATTTATTTATTTGTTTATGATCATATTACACAAAGGTATCATTCACCTATCTGCATTTGTACGGTTTAGAAAATACATATATTTATAATATAAATCTGTTTCAATGCAAGTATGGCCAAAATGTTAACATTAAGGAATACCATAACCACTACAGCCCACCAAGAGTGCACAGGTGCCATGCCAGTGTAACTTGTCAAGCCATTTTAGAATGGTTTGATGCAGCTAATAAGCGCAGCCCTGCAGGAGATGTAGTCCCAGGCACCTGGTGGGCTCTAAAACAATTTGACTAATTACACTAGGAGTTGCCAGGGCACTCCTTGCACCATAACCACCACAGAGGGATGTTTGTCCCCCCACCCCCTACTCTTCTATAGGGCTGCTCTGCTTTTAAATATATGGGCCTAACATTTCTTCAGCCCAGACCTGTCATCATTCTGTAAGCTCCCTGTGTTGTGCCTTCTTTCCTCCTGCAGACCTTGATTTTTAGCTGACAGGCATGAAAACAGAGCTTGGATGTAAACCATTTATGATAATTGGCATTTCTGTTTGCCATTACAACTTATACGCTGGTTTTAATTAAAAAAAACAATCTATACACGGCTGCTACACAGTGCTTTTATAGTCTGGTGCACAAACAACACTAAGCTATGGAACCCTGTTTAACAGACATGCACAGGATGGTAGACAGGATGACAGTCCTACATGTAGATATATATTTACTACTTTTCTGCCTGTGTGCCCTCTCTTTGTCATGCTAGCTGCTTGTCTAGTCTAAATACAATAAGGCTAAGGCAGAATGTATGTTAGTATGAGGGGCATTGCTTAGGAGGCATGCTTATAGTGCTGAAAGCTGCAATACTTTTACTTTATTTTTGCAAACACTATACATATTTGAGCATTTTTTAAAAATGCAGCATATTCATGAGGCCAAAACATATCAAATGAGTTAAAGATGTTTTAGAATCTGGATAAAAAAGCCCAGTTCCCTCTGTCTAATTTAATAATCCCTCATCCCTCTGTATCTGTGCGGCTAGGAATTCCCAAGCCCATGCACATATAATATATATATATACCGTATATATTTTTTTTTTTTTACAGTCATGATTAAGACACTTACTGTTACTTTCTCTTCCTGTTCTTCTGCTTTTTGTACATCAACCTCCCATTGCTGAAATAATGATAGGAATTGTTGAGAATATTCATTGCTCAGCTTCAACCTGTTATGAAATACCAGATAACAAGTTAATACACGCGCATATTTGGGCTTTCTAGTTTACTATGCTAATATTGGATGGTCACTTTCTGAATAAACTAAGTTCACTGGGTATTGCTACGTCTCTTTCTGTTAGACTGATGCATATAAATTTGTATTCATTTTCTCCCCCCATAGCATAACATTTTAACACATATTAGCCTGAAAGTTTTTTTTCCCGGAGTTGGATATAAACCAATACATATTTGGAGGCACAACAACCAAGAATAATATTGGGAGTTCTGCATGGCAACATTTTAGGATAAGTATGACTGGGCTTTTTAGGTTTTCCTGGAATGCAGAAGCCAGGGCCAAAAACTAGTAGCCATACAAAATGTTCTTTGACTCATTGATTGAGTGTGAGCAGATGCTGCATTCAGTGTTTCTTTCAGCACAGAATGAGGTCATTCTATTATCAAAATGTAAAAAATGTTCCAAACCATTGTAAGTATTGTTTTGATACATTTTAGTAATGAATGCGCTGTTTTTGTACTGTTTTTTTTTTTCATTTTTTTTTTATTCTTTATTTTTATTGTGCATGGGATTTACAGCACTGCTTGCATAGCCACAACAGCTTTTACAAGCGCAATAGTATTTGAACATAGGTACGTTATGCGTTAAACTTGCACATTTTTACATTTGGTGGTTTGTATAATGGGATTGTGTTAAAGAATCTCCCATGGGAGATTTGCGTTATGTTTATAGATCTTATGTGTTAGTCAGGTATGCCTAGATTGGGTGGGTGTGTAGTGTTGGTTTGTCTGAGAGGGTCTAGGCGGGTGCTGAGGGGGCTTAAGCTGTTTGTCAGCTTACGTTTGGTTGGTGGAGGCTGAGGGGCCCCTGCATAGGCGTTGCGTAGTGGTTCCATAGGGGGTATGGATCGTTCCTTAGGGGTTTGGAGGAGTTGTGCGTATTGATTCGCTATGTGTGGAGCGCTACGTACATCTGGCTGAGCAGGCTAATACGCAGCCAACTGTTAGGGATTGTGATAGTAGGGTAGCTTATTGTGTGGCAGGTGGGTTAGTAATTCCCGTACCTGTCGGCTATCATAGGCCCCGCTGTGTCAGAGGGAGGGGGGGGTGCTTGGGCCCCTCGGAGTAGTTCGCCCTCATCTGAGAGGGTGTTTGTGGGGGGTGGGTGCCATCTCGGTTCTTTATATTTTTTTAGCCCAGTTTTGGGAGTTTGGGAGCCCAGTTCATAGCTGGCTGTTGTGCACCTTAAAAACATATACATGAACTGAAAATATTAAAAGTTAAACACATTCTAAACCATATTGTGATGCATTGAGCTCTGCGCGGGTTTTCAGCCACCTTGTCTAGTTGTTTCAGGGTGAATTAAGCTCAGTCCTGCCAGGGGTCAGATTCCCCGGATGTCGTGGCTCTTGGTGTGAACGTGGTTGTGGTCGTTGGGTCCCATGTGTTGGGTGGCTTGTCTCGAGGTGCGCTTACGGTCTGGCCTTCTATGCCCAATGATGTAAGGAAGGTGGGTATGTCTGCTCCAGATTCTAGCGTGCGAACAGTCCCGTTGTGTGTAGCTAGCAGAGTTCCAGAGGGGCCCCATCTGTATACCACCCCTGCGGACCTGAGTTGGGAGGTGACCGGTGCTAGTGATTTGGAGTGTTGCTCTTGTTAAGTCCTGGTAAAAGGTTAGAGAGGCGCCTTCAAAGGACAGCAGTGTTTTATCCTTCAGGGCCAGCATAATGTGGGCTTTATCTTGCGAGGTGGAGCAGCGGAGTATGACGTCCCGTATTTGGCCGGGTTTTGCCGTGGGCGAGCCTGGTATTCTGTGTGCTCCATTAATGGATAGTTTCCTGGCCATTGGGTGGGGTAGAATGCTCACCAGCAGTCGCCTGGTGTAGTGTGGTAGCTCGTCTGCTGTGATGTTGGCAGGGACACCCCTTATCTTGATGTGGTTGCGGCGTTGTCTGTCTTCGAATGCAGTCATCCTGAGGGACAGGGCTGACTGATGGAATGTGTCTTTAAGTGTGGTCAGTTCAGCGTTGATGTTAGTTTCTGTTTGTGTTACTCGGCCTGTGACTGCCTGTATGTCTGATCTGAGTTGCTGGAGGTCTGCAGCCCAGACCTTGTGGATGTCTGCCAGCAGTGCTTTTAAATCTGCTTTGGTGGTGGGGGCAGTGCCGTCATAGGGCTCTGGGGGTGTAGCCTGACCTTTCTGAGGGTCCTGTGTGGCCCCTACCTTGTCGCTTGTCCCTGTGGCCTCCAGGTGTGAGGGCTGCTGTGCGTCTGCGGGAGTTTTGGCCTGTGCCGGCTTTGTAGCATGGAGCTGATGTCTCTGTCCCTCAGCCGCCGTATTCGGTCCATTGCTGGCATCGGGGTTGGTCGCGGGGGCGAGGTGTCTGACCCGTACAGGTTGATTCCCGCGTTTCGGTTAGCCAGATCGCCCAGGCTGTAGGCTCGTGGTGCGCGGTAGGCCCCAGGCCTGCGTTTTCCCTTAGGCTGCTTGGGCGGCTGAAAGAATGGCATCGGCGGGTGCCGGACCGCTCCGTGAGGCAGGTCAGTCGGGTTGGGATGGTAGATGGGGCAGGATGCCTTAGATTTTGGGGTGTAATTTGGGCTAGTTGCGCGGAGCTGGCCGAGATGGCATCCGACCCAGTTGGTGGCAAGCTCCGCCCAACGGTACTGTGTTTTAGGTGCTTTATATTTGCACCATGTTTACACAATTTTTTTAGATTTTTTTTATTATTTTTTCCCTGGCACTAAAATTATATTTGCACTATTTCCCTGTGCATATTTACTGAAATCAAAAGCTATTTCAATCAAACTTATAACATTTTAACTTTTTAAACAATTTAACAGGTCACGTTACATTTTAACATAGGACCCCTTATTTGATCGCAGCTTCACAAGTCTTGCATCCATTGAACTTGTGAGTTTTTGGACAGTTTCTGCTTGAATTTGTTTGCAAGATGTCAGAATAGCCTCCCAGAGCTGCTGTTTGGATGTAAACTGCCTCCCACCCTCATTGATCTTTTGCTTGAGGATGCTCCAAAGGTTCTAAATAGGATTGAGGTCAGGGGAGGATGGAGGCCACACCATGACTTTCCTTTTACCCCCATAGCAGCCATTGATGCAGAGGTATTCTTTGCAGCATGAGATGGTGCATTGTCATGTCATGCATGAAGATGATTTTATTACGGAAAGCATAGTTCTTCCTTCTGTACCAGGGAAGAAAGTGGTCAGTCAGAAACTCCACATACTTTGCAGAGGTCATCTTTACACCTTCAGGGACCCTAAAGGGGCCGACCACCTCTCTTCCCATGATTCCGGCCCAAAACATGACTCCACCATGCATGCGCATTAGGTCTCCTCGGCGGGCGGGATCAGTCTTGCCCACCGGCTAACGTAAGAAAGAGGAGGAGCGGCAGCGAGCAAAAACCACCGCCGAGGGACATCGGTGGGGGTCTCAGGTAAGTGATTGAAGGGGTTTTCACCCCTTCAGCAACCAGGGATGGGGGGTGGGAGTTCCTGGCACTGGAGTGTCCCTTTAATGTGCATTGCATAGTATTGTATAATAGTAGTATAATATAATAGTTTTAGCACTTTTTTTTAGTGCTATTTGCACTATTTATTTTGGGAACTTTTGCACTTTCACTATCTGTGTATTGTTACTATGGTAATTATGTGTTTTTTTTTTATAGTGGGATTTATACCTGCTTTCTAATTACTATGTATTTTTAAGCACCTTTTATTTTGTATACCAGTGGTCCCCAAACCTTTTAGGTTCAAGGCGCCCTTAATATTTTAATATTTATCCAAGGCGACCGAAGTCAAACATTTTTTAGGTTGGAGCTCCAATATTCCCGCTGTAGACTTCTTGTAGCTGAGGAAGCAATACAATATCCAAGGCACAATCCCCCCAGTAACTGGACGACACACAGTTCTGGGAGTCAACTGATTTCTATTCAGCCACAGCTGGCTTTTATGCAACTCCCCATGCAAGGGGTTTCTTACATCATATTCCAGGGACATTCCCCTAGTGGACCTGAGAGGGGACAAGTAAATAGTTCACAAACTCCTCCTCTGTGCCCGGAAGATAATTGAGTAAGAACAACTCTTTAAAGGGCCACTATAGGCACCCAGACCACTTCAGCTCAATGAAGTGGTCTGGGGGCCAGATCCCTCTAGGTTTAACAGGAAAAAAGGGGAGAAAAGGCTGCGCCAAGAGATACAATAAAATAAGTCCCAATAAAAATATAAAAAGGATATATATAAATATATATAAAAGTCAATATAAAAAGGAGGATAAATGTCTATGTTGCGCTGGTGTTCTCTCTTCTTATGATGCTTTGGATCCTCCCGTGATATGTAAAATATAAAAGGGAAAAGGACCAATGGTGCAGATTGTGGGGTACGTGGAAAATGAAGAATAAAGATGTAATAAACTCACATTTGTATGAGCTATAACCAGCTCAGGTGGAATGGGCGTTCTGCAGTATAATCCCTGCTAGTAGGATATCAGGAAATTCTGATCCACTGGTGCTGTCCAATTCTCAGGAGAAGGGAGAAAAATATATAACAGATAGTGCTCTCTGAAGATAAGATGTGGTATATACAAAACAAAATAAATATACTCACAGTATACAGTGCAGATGACACTGCACTTGAGATACGGCGTGGGTGGTATAATCCCCACCTTAGGATATATAAAATGCCAGGAAAGGCTAATATAAAATTGGAGTGATAAAAATATATATAATAAAAATATGAATGGCACAGAGATAAAGCCAAACGTAATTTATTATTAAAAGTATACAATAAGTATATAGTAATAAAAGTATAATAATACTCCCTCTAGGTTTAACCCTGCAGCTGAAAACAAAGCAGTTTAAGAGAAACTTCTATGTTTCACTACGTGTTAATCCAGTATCTAGCGGCTGTCTCACTGACAGCCGCTAGAGGAGCTTCCGCGATTCTCACTGTGAAGATGCTGGACGTCCATAGGAAAGCATTGAGTAATGCTTTCCTATGGTGCCGTTTGAATGAGCGCGCTGCGCATGCGCATTCGGATCTGACGTCGGCAGGGTGTGGAGAGTTCCCCAACACAGAGGAAGCCCAGTGCTGGAGAAAGGAAAGTGGCTGAAGGGGAGGGGGGCCCTAATGACCCTATAGTGCCCATAAAAAGTTTGTTTTCCTGGCACTATAGTGCTCCTTTAACCCCTTAAAACCGGAGGTACTACTACGCCCTATTCTAAGCGGCTCTAAACAACGCAGAGCGTAATAGTGCGCCCTCCGTTTTTTTTTACTTTCCCAGGGAGTCCCCCGCGGCAGATCCTTCCTCCTGCGCCCCCCCGGCCATGTGAGAGTGAGGTCCTTGCGAGGACCTCACAATCACATGGCCGGGTTAGCTGCCTGCTGCATTGCCAGCAGGGGGCCTGCCTGTAATGACAGGTAGTCCCCCTGCTGGCTGGAAATAAAATAAATTAAAGTTAAAATAAGTGTTAAAAAAAAAATTATATACTTAGATCATATATATATATATATATATATATATACACACACACATACACATACACTGTCTAGGTGTATTTTACTATTAATATATATATAATTATATATAAATATCAAATTACACGTAGACTGATACTGATTAAATATATATATATATATATATATATAATATAAAAAAATATGTAAATACGTTAAAAAATTAAATAATTTTTTTTTTTAAATATATAGATGTGTGTTATTTAATTCTAACTGTATTGTGATATTAATATATATCTATATTTATATCAAAATACACGTAGAACGAAATATATATATCTATATACATAAATATATACGTATATATCACTATATATATATATATATATATATATATACACACACACACCTATATATAAATAAAAATATTTTTAAAAATTATATATATATAAAAACATCCGTATATATATATATATATATATACACATATATTAATTCTACATATATATTTATGTAATATTTTTACATAATTAGGTATCTTAATTAATTAAAAATAGCGGGACCTGCCTGACAACCCATGCCGAAAGTATAGGGAATTTAATTTGCTAGCACTATGGGGGCGGGGCCGGGCCGCCGAGCAGAGCGGTCGCAGGGACCATCAGCTCCTGCATATGATGCCTGGAAATACAGAATCTGACCACTCATACCACCCAAACCTGCAACCATCGATGGGTAAGAGCTGCCCGAACCGGGGAGAGGCTTGCTCTTAGAGTCTTAGTCCCCCGGAGGGGAGATCTCAGCTGCACCAGGCGGGACCTTTCCTGGCGGTGAGTGGAGTGGACGGCCGCCGCTCCACTATCCCGCCCGACGGAGCCCGAAAACCTCCTCTGTGCGGACCCAGCCCCGGTCCCCCCCCCCTTCTGGGCCGGGGGTGATCCCGGCCCTCACGCCACAGTCAAAGCTGGAACTTGCCTGACCGCTGCGAAGGCCCAAAGCCTGAAGCCAAGATGGCGACGGCCACGAGTAAAAGCATCAACTCACAGTGCCAGAAACAGCCCGCCGCACCTCACATCCTAACAAATGAGTACCAACAGAGGCAGGGAGATGACAGGGCTGCACCTCAAAGACCGCTGCCAGTGCCGTCCCATGGGGGATCCACCTTTTCTACTGCCCACCTGTGAGTTGCTGGATAACTCCAAAACGGCAATGAAGCCTTACCTAAAATGGCGGCTGCCACATGCATGGCCGACAGCAGGGAGCAAGAGGGTTATACCACTGAGCCACTGGGCTCAACAAGGTCCCAGCAGACTTTTAAAGAAACCTGACATGCCTGAGTTTGACTGCTACAACTTCATGGGAACAAGCCCAGCACTTGCCAACCGGGACCCCTCAAGCAACATCAGCTGCGGTACTGCGAAGACCGAGACGCCTACTACAGGGCATGACCCATCTTAAACTCCTCATCCTGAATTCGGCAATGAAATCGCAAATGGCATCGCAGCCTCTACCAAGCGTCCGGCCCCGCATCATCTGGAAACCACTCTGGTTAGTGGTGGGACTATCCTGTTTGCTGATGGACACACCGAAACAGGACTGTGCTATAATTACGGAGGGCATCGATTGCCTCCTGCAAACCTGCTGTCGCACACATCCAAGCCTAAGCAATGCATTAGTTCAGTTTCTGTTATTTTATTTTGTTGATAAGCCATATGCTCCTATTAGTCTCCTGTTGCTATGGGCACTTTCGGTCCCCCGGATGGGTGATACTTCTTCTAGCATGTCTGAAAGCACGGTTAAAACCACGAGTACAATTGATAGGCATTCAGAGCGTTAGACTACCATTATATGCTTGCCTTCTCTCAGTTAGTAATTAATTGCACTGTACTCTCCTAGCATGTTACACTATACCTTAAGCGCCAACAGAGCATGTTGACTACTTCATCTCCCACTATGTCTCTGAGTATGTATAGCTAAGTACCTCTCTTTTAATCGCTAATTTAGAACCTTAACGACAGCGCTGCTTTTATGGTTTGCTCTATGTCTCTAAGCTACCCGAATCTTAAAGATAGCGTAACAAGCAACCATTTCATCACTGCATAAGCAGACAAGTGAGATGTAACACTTTCGAGTCAACTATTAGAATTTAACTAAACGTAAACGTAGAATGCAACTAAACGTAAACCTAAACTACTGTAATATTATAAAAATGTGCCAATGTACCGAATGCCATGACATGTAATACCAATGTTTGTTTATTATACTGGATGTCGCTGTTGTGGCGCATACCGGCTATTTGTTTAATCTGTGCACACCCAAAATAAAGAATTTAAAAAAAAAAAAAAATTGCTAGCACTATATATTAAAACCTACAACTTTCCAAGACACCATAAAACCTGTACATGGGGGGTACTGTTTTACTCGGGAGACTTCGCTGAACACAAATATTAGTGTTTTAAAACAGTAAGATGTATTACAACGATGATATTGCCAGTAAAAGTGAAGTTTTTTGAATTTTTCACGCACAAACAGCACTTACACGGACGATATTATTGCTGTGATACTTTTTACTGTTTTGAAACACAAATATTTGTGTTCAGCGAAGTCTCCCGAGTACAACAGTACTCCTCATGTACAGGTTTTATGGTGTTTTCAAAAGTTACAGCGCCAAATATAAGGCTTGTGTTTCATTTTTTTCACATTAAAATTTCACATTAAGATTGGTTACGTTGCCTTTGAGACCCTATGGTAGCCCAAGAATGAAAATGACCCCTATGATGGCATACCATTTGCAATAGTAGACAACCCAAGGTATTGCAAATGGGGTATGTCCAGTCTTTTTTAGTAGCCACTTAGTCACAAACACTGGCCAAAATTGGTGTTTTTTGCATTTTTCACACACAAACAAATACTAACACTATTTTTGCCCAGTGTTTGTGACCAAATGACTACTAAAAAAGACTGGACATACCCCATTTGCAATACCTTGGGTTGTCTACTATTGCAAATGGTATGCCATTATGGGTGTAAATTTTATTCCTGGGCTACTATACAGTCTCAAAGGCAACGTAACCAATCTGGCGAATTTCAATTTCAAATGTAACGTGCTATATTTGACCCTGTAACTTCCAAAAACACCATAAAACCTGTACATAGGGGGTACTGTTTTACACGTGAGACTTTGCTGAATACAAATATGTGTATTTTATTGCAGTAAAAGCAAACAGTATTATGACATTGACAGTTAAAATGTCATGTAGAACTAAAATAATAACAAATGTCTTATTTTCTCTAATTTTTTTCATATTAAATTATGTTTCATAGCTAAATACTTGATATTAAGTGAAAGCCCCTTTTCCCCTGAATAGAATGATATATAATAAGGGTGGGTGCATTTAATATGAAAGAGGTGAATTACAGTTGGACAGACATGTAGTTCAAATGCTAGGTTTTGTTTACATTTTGTTTTGTTCACAACGTGTACATTTGGCTCAGTCCTTAAGGGGTTAATTACATTATCTCCCAGGTACAGAAAATATACAATATTGTAAAACAGCATAAAACATATTTTAGTGGAGGCGGAGCCTGACCACATAGCTGGCTAGACGTGGGGGACAAGAGCTCCTGCTAGGCGAGCAGAATAACGAGCATAATCGACGGCTATATAGCCCAAAGACTCATCGGGGTGCACTACCCATGTCGGGGGTGCACTCCTGAATCGAGAGATACTTCTCTGGAGCCCGTCGGGGCCGGGGGAGCGAGACGCCAGGTGCGGCCTACTGGAGTTTGAGCTGGGGAGAGGCGGCCGCTCTCTCCGGCACCAGATCCCCCCACCGAATTTGCTGATCTACCATTTCCTCCCATTTCCTACCATTTTAAGGCACATTCAAGATGGCCGCTCCACAGAGACCAAAGGGACAGAGCACAGGCACCCAATCAACCACTCACCCCCTGGAAGCCCTCGACAGACTCTGTCTGGACCTCTGCTCAGCACTGTGTGATCGGGGAATTCCCTACAATCGAGCAGCGCGAGTGGTGGCCTCGTGGATCCGCCCTGCAACCCGCCGACGCCATTATGGGCTTTCACTTCAGGCATTCAAAGCGACCATCCGACCACGCAGGCACCAAAACCCGCTACGGCGGGAAACCAAACCAGGCTACCTGGGCGCACGCACCCGCTCCCACCCACACAGGAGCCGGGACACCAAGCAACCCCTAAACTCCAGCGATTCACCTCAGCAAAGAACCTTGGACCAGCGTGACACTGCTCTTCTCTCCAAGGCGGTGGCTAAACGCCGTGCCGCTATACAGGAGACAGCCTCACTGAAACATGCCCAGAAAAGCGCCGGTCATGCAACGATACATCTGCTCAGATCAGACTCGACTGAAGACCGACACCCGTCACAGAGCACCACGCTGGGTCATGGAATGGACTACCCACCAAAGCACACCAGTGGTATCGGGTGAAGTACAGCAGCTACCTGCGTTCCGGCTGCCAGTCTGGACACAGAGCAGGGTTCCTGGCGTTCTCACAGTGCTTCAGCCAGCTGAACGCCCAGAGACACAAATGTTAACTGTAATCCATGCTTTGAGCTAAACGTGAATATCCCTACCTAAACTGTGATCAGATACCTAAATTAATGGCAGAACGCATAGATAAAATGTCATACCTCACCAGTATAGCTATTACCTATAATAGAATGATGCAATGATAACCAGTAATACACTATAGAATCGCAGCAACCTATGGTGAATGTTTCACTAGTTACTACTCGAATTGTTTTCATGTACAGGTTCAGTGTATATTTTTTCCACCTCCCAGCCTCTATGCCCAGCGGTACATTCAAGCACCTCAGCATGTCATTCAACACCGCTAACGGCACGCTAATTGCTTTCTCTGACGCCTGCGACCTTTTGTTTTACTCTTTTGCACTATCTACTAATCTGCTCACTGTGGTTCGACTCTCTAGCTATATCAGTCTCCTTAGCCTGCCTAAGCTACTCTCTGCTGGACTTCCCAGCCTGCGCAACTTAGACACTAACATATGAAGCATATTTTGCTCTAAACAGCATGTTTAGCCAGACACAGCTAATCACTAGCATATCTATTACATAGTAACGTAGGCTTGAACAACTAGCCTGCAATGTTATCTATCACCATTATAACCTGTTTTAAGCTAATCCAGTTTCTTATTTTTATCAATAGTCAGCCTAGACATAACTCATTGTTAAGCGTTAAAAAATTTTAAAATGTGCAAAGTTTTTCCACTGCCTAACTGACGTACACCTTTGTTTAAATCTGCATACTCTAGCTATTGTGGCAAGGTGTTCTATATGTATATTTCCATGCACAAATAAAATACAGAATTAAAAAAAACATATTTTAGTATCTCAGAACTCCACAAAAGTATCACTCAGATCAGTTTGGTAGAGTAGGAGCGCCATTCGAGTGAAGTTTAGACCGATTGACCACGAGGTTTTGACCGGTCTTCTTTTGGGATTTCTCAAACGAACGCTGACGAAGGCTTCCCCCGGCTGCTAGCATACGAACGTTCCCGCTGTTCGGTAGTTTAGGTCTCCCGAACGCCCTTTTCCTACTGGTTCGGGAAGTTGAATGGGCAGCGGTAAAAGTATACCTGGTGTTTGCGGAGTCCAGTAGCTGAAATTAGTTCCAGGCCGTCGACTACCATATACCGCTGCCCACGTTTGAGAGACAAAATGGACGCTATGTGTTTGCACACGTGCATTCAGTAATAAAAACGGCGGCCACACAGGGCCTTTCTTTAATGAGCAATTTGAGGTTAACAGCCAGGGATGGTCGGTTGTTAAATGAACCAAGCTCATTGACCACACAGATAGGAGTTAGGTAAACGAGCGAGGGGTATGGACAGCCGAACAAAGGGAAGGAAAAAGGGACATTCTTCTACACTGCTCCCCCTTAACCACAAGCCGTTATACAGTCTGATCGTTACTGGACCGGCTTGTGGATGTCCGGGGAGTACTCACGGATCACTCTTACAGTTCAGTTCGTCTAGATAACCCATCAGCATTTTGTTTCACGGGCCGGTAGTGGATAGTAAAGTCATACGGTTGTAACACCAAACTCCAACGCAAAAACCGGGCATTATCCCCCGCCACTCGGTCGAGCCATAGCAACGGGTTGTGATCCGGCAGTAGGGTGAACTGCTGTCCGTACAAGTAGGGTTGAATTAGGGCCCACACAACAGCCAGGGATTCTTCTCTATGGTGGCATAGCTTACTTCTCTGGGTAGAATCTTTCTGCTGAAGCTACGGGATGTTCACCGCCATCTTCTCCAACCTGGCTCAATACCGCTCCCAATCCAAAAATTGAAGCATCTGTGTGAACAGGAAACTGTTTAGATGGATTGGGAGCGGCTAGTACAGGACTATTAACAATGGCCTGTTCACACTACTTGGCGGGGAAGGGTCTTCTTGGTAATATCAGTGAGGGGTTTGGCCAGGATGCTGTAGTTCGGGACGAATTTGCGGTAGTAGCCAGCTGTCCCTAGGAATGCTAGACCTGGGTTTTCTACTGCTTCGACTTTGGCGGGTTCAGGTTTTTGTTTCCCACACCCCACCCGGTGTCCCAAGTACTGAACTTTTGCCATATATGACATTTGCTTGGTTTGAGAGTTAGACTGAATTGTAGAAGCCGGCCTATTACAGCGCCTGTGTGTCCCAAATGCTCTTCCCAAGTTTTTCATCCCGAATGGCATGACCGTAAATTGTTACAGGCCAAACGGTGTGACAAAGGCTGACTTGGGAATGGCATCAGGCGCTACGGGGATTTGCCAATAGCCCTTACATAGATCGATGGTCATGAGGTATTAACCTCTGGCCATCCGATCCAAGAGCTCATCTATCCTGGGCATGGGGTAAGCGTTGGATTCGGTTTTGTCATTAAGTCTCCGGTAGTCCGCACAGAAGAGGGTCGTGCTATTCCACTTGGTATGGGCCCTGCCAGGCGGCTTGGAGCTTGTCGTGGCGAACAGGTTTTAAAATAAAAACCTTTTGGCCAATCTGAAAACTCCGGCCCCTGGCACCTCTGTCATACCATTGGCGCACTTTCTGAGTCAATTCCTTTAAGCGGTCCCAGAACTCCAGCACATATGGTATAACAGGGGTACCATCCTCACCTACTGTCCCCTCCCAGTGTTCCCGGATTAAATCTAGGGGACCTCTAACTCGTCGCCTGAACAATAGTTTGAATGGGAAGAATCCTGTAGATTCCTGCGGCACTTCCCTGTAAGCAAATAGGAGGTGAGGCAGGAATCTCTCCCAGTCCTGACGTGTGTCCGTGAAAGTCATCTGTTTTAAGGTGCCACTAAACCTTTCACATTTGGCCATTTGTCTGGGGTGGGCATTTCCTGCCCAAATGCTGTGGGGGTATCCCAGGCAATGGGGTTACGTTTTGGGAAAGTGTTCTTGCCTGGACCTAGAGAGTGTGCGGTGTTTTCCGTGGTGTAGGCCTGCGACCAGGTGGTAACTGGATAGGTCTTGTTGGTGCCCTGGGTTGGGACAAAAGCTGAAGTCATCGGGCCGAGATCGTTCCCCAGCAAGAAATCAGCGCGAAGGTCCTGGATCAATCCCACATTAAGTAATCCTGCTCCGGCACCCCAATGTACATGTACTCTGGCTGTGGGTAACCTGTGGATTGTCTCCCCCGCCACCCTGCACTGCCACAGAACCTCCTGTGCGGTCGGAATCTGGAACCAGGTGACGTTGGACCAGGGTGATGGTGGCACCGGAATCTCGCAGCCCCTGTGTTATCTTGCCATTTAGATGAATTGTCTGGCGATGGTGTTGTCTGTTGTCAGTATCCGCCTGTATCGGGCCAGCCCTGTGTAGGACAGTGTTCCTCCGAATCCTCCACTCTGAGGTTGAGAGGGGCAGAATCCGTGTGATAATAGTGAGCTGTTGCCCGAGCCTCAGGTGGTGGTCCTGGTCAGATCCATGCCGCTTGTTTCCAATTCTGAGTGCAGTCTCTTAGTGCCCGAATTTCTCCGTACTCCGTTGCGCCCAGTGTATCTACAGGGAGTGAAGAATTATTAGGCAAGTTGTATTTTTGAGGATTAATTTTATTATTGAACAACAACCATGTTCTCAATGAACCCAAAAAACTCATTAATATCAAAGCTGAATATTTTTGGAAGTAGTTTTTAGTTTGTTTTTAGTTTTAGCTATTTTAGGGGGATATGTGTGTGTGCAGGTGACTATTACTGTGCATAATTATTAGGCAACTTAACAAAAAACAAATATATACCCATTTCAATTATTTATTTTTACCAGTGAAACCAATATAACATCTCAACATTCACAAATATAAATTTCTGACATTCAAAAACAAAACAAAAACAAATCAGTGACCAATATATCCACCTTTCTTTGCAAGGACACTCAAAAGCCTGCCATCCATGGATTCTGTCAGTGTTTTGATCTGTTCACCATCAACATTGCGTGCAGAAGCAACCACAGCCTCCCAGACACTGTTCAGAGAGGTGTACTGTTTTGCCTCCTTGTAAATCCCACATTTGATGATGGACCACAGGTTCTCAATGGGGTTCAGATCAGGTGAACAAGGAGGCCATGTCATTAGATTTTCTTCTTTTATACCCTTTCTTGCCAGCCACGCTGTGGAGTACTTGGACGCGTGTGATGGAGCATTGTCCTGCATGAAAATCATGTTTTTCTTGAAGGATGCAGACTTCTTCCTGTACCACTGCTTGAAGAAGGTGTCTTCCAGAAACTGGCAGTAGGACTGGGACCTGAGCTTGACTCCATCCTCAACCCGAAAAGGCCCCACAAGCTCATCTTTGATGATACCAGCCCAAACCAGTACTCCACCTCCACCTTGCTGGCGTCTGAGTCGGACTGGAGCTCTCTCCCTTTACCAATCCAGCCACGGGCCCATCCATCTGGCCCATCAAGACTCACTCTCATTTCATCAGTCCATAAAACCTTAGAAAAATCAGTCTTGAGATATTTCTTGGCCCAGTCTTGACGTTTCAGCTTGTGTGTCTTGTTCAGTGGTGGTCGTCTTTCAGCCTTTCTTACCTTGGCCATGTCTCTGAGTATTGCACACCTTGTGCTTTTGGGCACTCCAGTGATGTTGCAGCTCTGAAATATGGCCAAACTGGTGGCAAGTGGCATCTTGGCAGCTGCACGCTTGACTTTTCTCAGTTCATGGGCAGTTATTTTGCGCCTTGGTTTTTCCACACGCTTCTTGCGACCCTGTTGACAATTTTGAATGAAAATATTTTTGACTTTTCTGAGCCTGTCAAGTCCTTCTTTTGACCCATTTTGCCAAAGGAAAGGAAGTTGCCTAATAATTATGCACACCTGATATAGGGTGTTGATGTCCTTAGACCACACCCCTTCTCATTACAGAGATGCACATCACCTAATATGCTTAATTGGTAGTAGGCTTTCAAGCCTATACAGCTTGGAGTAAGACAACATGCATAAAGAGGATGATGTGGTCAAAATACTCATTTGCCTAATAATTCTGCACTCCCTGTATTTGCCGGTGTGTTAGGCATGAGTCCTGATCGGTGGCCCTTGGGTGTTGGGCAGGAGTCTGGGGCTTGGCCTGAAGCTAGTCCGGGATTGCCTGTGGGCATCCTGGTACTCATCAGCCTGCCTGGCTACTTCCGAGAGGGTGGTAGGTTTTCGGTCTCTCACCCACTTCTGCACTTTTGGATTCAGTCCATTAAAAAATTGTTCTAGCAGAACTAGCTGGGTAATCTCTTCTGATGTAAATGCTTGGCTGGCTTGCAGGTAGATTATTTAAAGAAACAATACTTTGTAGTGGTTATGATGCCTGTAGAGTCGTAGTGCCCTCCCAGGGTAAGTAGTAAAACTGTTTAAGAACAGTTTGACAACTTACCTGGGATCTGCCGGGATAGGGACTGTAGAATGAGATAGGGGCAGTAGTGTGTGTGAGGCGTGCAATATGTGTGTGTGTGTGTGGTGCGTGTGTGAGGGGTGCAGTGTCTGTGTATGTGGTGCAGATGGTGCGTAAGGGGTACAGTGTGTGTGTGGGGGCAGGTTGTATGAGGGGTACAGTGTGTGTGGTACAGTGTGTTAATATTATTAAAAATGATAATTTTATATGCTCCCTCCCTGCATACCTATGCCTGGGAGGGGGTCAATCCCTGGTGGTCCGGTGGAGAAGCCCTGGTGGTCCCAGTGGTGAGAGTGAACTCTAGCAGCCTCGCAAGGGCAGAACCCGGCCGAATTGCAGGTTAGAGCTCCCCCGGGTCCTCTCTCACTCCCTTCCCTGCTGGCTGCCAGCATTACACTGCTAGCGGGCCAGAGAGGGAGATCTCTGATCTCCCCTCCGGTCCTGCAGAGGAGAGGGAGACACTTTTCCCAGTGCTATGATCATAGCACTGGGAAAATATCTTGCGGCTGCCCTGTGTGCCCGTCCAGGGCGCTGCGGCACACCTTTTGGGAACCGCTGTTGTATACTATTGCTATTGTAGCCAAATTATGTTATTTTAAAAGCATTTGGTTGCATTTTATTCAATGTTGCCTTTTAATCTACTTGTGTACATTATTGTTATGGTAACCATTTCATTTGAGTGGACATTTGTCATGCGATCTTGAGTTAATTGTGTGTGTACCTTACCCATTATAAATTTCTTGAACCCTGATGTATATCTTTTGTAAGCTGCACATATAGAGACGCTTTATAGAGACATTCTCACCTCTGTTCTTGCTGTGTTTTCCATACATTCTCAATCTTTTGGTTACTTGTTTTCAGTGAAGCCTTAGTGTACATTTCCAATCTTTTCTTTTTTGCTAAAAGAGCTTTGCTTATATCAGCTGTATTAAACAAAATAAATACAGTAATTCAAATTTTATCCATTGCTAAAATATAAAATTCATGGCCACTTGATTGGGTTTTCCTGTCTATGGAGTAAGTCATTATTGCAACTTCTTAAAATGCTCTTGTTCCTTTTCATTAAACGGACACTCTAGTCCCCAAAACAACTTACGTTTAATAATGCAGTCTCGTTGCTCAATTCACTGCCATTTAGGAGTTAAATACTTTTGTTTCTGCTAATGCAGCCCTAGCCACACCTCATTTGGCTGTGACTGACACATCCTGCATGAAAAAAAAACATGTTTAATCAGGTTAAAGGGAAACTCCAGTGCCAGGAAAACAATCCGTTTTCCTGGCACTGGAGGGTCCCTCTCCCTCCCACCCACCAATCCCCGGTTACTGAAGGGGTGAAAACCCCTTCAGTCACATACCTGAGGCAGCGACGATGTCCCTCGTCGCTGTCTCCTCCTCCGCGCCGCTCCTCCCTCTGATTCCGTCGGCCGGCGGGCGAGACTGATCCCGCCCACCGGCCGAGGAGACCTAATGCGCATGCGCGGCAATGCCGCGCATGCGCATTAGCGCTCCCCACAGGAAAGCATTGAAAAAGATTTTCAATTATTTCCTATGGGGAAATGAGCGACGCTGGAGGTCCACACACAGCGTGAGGACGTCCAGCGACGCTCTAGCAAGGAAAATCCTTGCTAGAAATCAGGAAGTGACCTTTAGTGCCTGTCTAGTAGACAGCCACTAGAGGTGGAGTTAACCCTGCAAGGTAATTATTGCAGTTTATAAAAAACTGCAATAATTACACTTGCAGGATTAGGAGTAGTGTGAGTTGGCACCCAGACCACTCCAATGAGCAGAAATGGTCTGGGTGCCTGGAGTGTCCCTTTAACTTTAGAAGTTTTTATCTCCTGTTTTGTAAATTGAACTATGATCACACATAGGGAGGCTTTTGTAGGGTCTAGCAAACAATTACCAGAGCAGGAGATAAGAAATTCTAAATTAAACAGAATGTGCGATAAAGGAAGTGTAAAAATTTGATCGCTCTTTACAGGAAGTGTTTAGAAAGGCTGTGCAATTCACATGCAGGAAGGTGTTACTATGGCTGCATAAACAAAGTGAGCTAACTTCTAAATGACAGAATAGAGCAGTGAAACTGCAAGGGCATGATCTATATGCCAAAACTGATTCATTAAGCTAAAGTTGTTTTGGTAACTATAGTGTCCCTTTAACTAAAACTACTATTCAAAACTGTGAACAAGGCTGTCAATTTGCTAGTATCAGTCAGTGTAAGTGAGCTAAGCCTATTTTGAGACCTGATCAGGGACATAGTTGAGGACAGGCTATTAGAGTTATTGTTCATCCAAATTGTTCTCTTGCACTCTGGTACTATTTTGTATCATTTTACTCAACACTGTAGCTAGCAGATGAACCCCATATCCCATGAACCCATGTTGGAACAGATTTATAATGTAAAAATTAAATGGAAACTATAGTTCCAGGAAAACAAGCTTGTTTTCCTGACACTATAGCTTCCCCTTTCCTTGCGCCCCACCCTTGTGGTGCAGAAGGGTTTAAAAACCCCTTCTGTCACTTACCTGGGTCCAGTGCCGGATCCGACTTTGCTCCTCAATATCAATGGCCGCGCTCGCATTAGGATTTCCCCATAGGAAAGCATTATACAATGCTCTTCTATGCGGTTTTGGGTGATGTTAGACATCCCCATGCATAATGTGAGGGAGTTCAGCGTCAGGCTATATAAATTATTAGACAAAAAAAATACTTGCCACCAAATCTTTCCAGCATGGTTTGCACTTCTCCCCTAGGAAGAAGAAACATTTAAGCAATCAGGTGAAATCTTAAAACGCAAACTTGAAAATAAATGTGAATTTTGGTATTTTATCTATAGGAGCATACATTCACACTTTATTACTATCTACCGTGTATAATGCATAATCACTCATTAGTTCCAATAATATAGTTAGTCTTCGTTATTAACACCGTGCCTGTTTAATGAAACAAGTGGTGAGAATAAAATGATTAAACTTCCCACCAATAACTGATGTTCAAAATTTGGGGTTAAGCCAGAATTTCAGTAAGACTATTCATCTTGAGAAACAGGAACTGTATAGCAAATTATATAAGACTAAGGAGAGTGATTTAAAAAAAAAAAAAAATTGCCGCCAGATAATAGTCATTGGAAGAATTCTTATAACATAAAATCCATTAAGTTTTTATTTGTTTTTTTACGTCTGTTAACCAAAGCAATGATATACCTAATAAAAAAAAACCTGCTTATTGAAGTGGTCTGGATGCATAGTCCCAGGTCCCTTAACCCTGCAAACGTAATTATTGCAGTTTTTAATAAACTGCAATAATTATGTTTGAATGTTAACTCCACCTCTAGTGGCTGTCTACTAGACAGGCACTAGAGGAACTTCTAGGTTGTTTGGCGACTTATTGTCGCCTAACTGACGCTGGACATTCTCACGCTATGCTTGAGGACATCCAATGTCATGTAAAACCCCATAGGAAAGCACTATAGAGAGCTATAGTGGCAGGATAACAACTTTGTTTTCATGGCACTATAGCTTCCCTTTAATATACAATAACAAGTTAGCATAGACTCATAGCAAGCATTTTTCAAAGACTGCCACCCTTATTATACCTGTGCAAAACGCCAGTTAGTACATTATCCTTTTCAGAACCATAGTGGAAAACAAATTCACAGCTTCTGAATATCCAAATTGCAATGAAGCTCACCAAGTGAAATTGAATATTCATTCCAGACTGGGAATCAGTCTGCTTTTCACTTCCCCAATCATTTTACTTTCTCACTCAATAAGACTCAAAATTATTCAACCCTTTAATGGCACGCATCTTTAGTACTTTGATTTGTTCATTGCAAACAGGTGAAAACCTGTAAATTTTGACAATAAATCTGACTTTCAATGGAGGTTGAATAATTTTGATTACAGCTGTATAGTCCAGTGCATAATTTACAAATGCCTGTCCGAAACAAATGACATTTAAAAACTGGCATGAAACACAATCACCCCATGTGATCTTCTTCTACGTCTTGGTTAGTTATTGGAGCAGATCGCTTTTTTCCATGTTTATCAATGACTGGAGTCTCTTCTGCAACAAAAAGCACAAGTACTTGGTCTTGGAACCACAGCATGAAACATAAGCTAACTACCAGTTTTATCATGTGAAATCCCTTGCACAATTTAACGTTGGGTTTATTTAAAACTAATGGTTAAAATTACTTTGTTAGCGATGCACACATGTAATAATGCCTTTTTTTGGTGTGTGTTTTTTTGTTGTTGTTAATAAATCAATTAGTGAGCATATATACATCTCATGTTTGATTGCATATATATGACACGTATTACATGCATGTTTTCTATTTTTCCAAAAACAGGAAGTTTTTTCTAATGAACTGTCTGCATCATAACAGCACGTTTAAAATTACTTAGTTTTATTTGTGCATTATACAGGCTATATAACTATTTTCCTATACATATAAACTGCTTTCCCGAGATTTGCCCTTGGAGATAACTATAACCACTGTGTGCACCATTACCTTTTTAAAGTATTTTATGTACTTGTATTTGCCTACCAGGCTACGGTTGCCAGCCTTCCACAACTAATAATGAACAAATCAATTGTAAAATATAAAACAGAAAGTTGGAAGAAAGACTGATTATTTTAGTGCACTACAAAAACACTACAATGTGTTTCGCCTCCTTAGGAATCCACTTTTAAATGTCCTCGTCTGTACCGAAAGTTTTCTTATGATATAGATATATATATATATAATAAAGTTGTGAACTTGTATAGTATATGTGGTTTTGCTGTGTTTTTTTTATTTTTATTTTGTATCCATGCATAATACGGATTTAAAACTGGAGTGAATGCGAAACGTTATGTGAACATAAACCGTATTTATTTTGCTCCATTGTGGGTTCCTAATAAGGGGAGTCTGAAGGCATTTATTTTCGTATATATTAAAATAGATGAAAGTGTCACGAAGCCAATTTTCCATTTGCAAAATGTGATTCTATGTTGATGCCATGAGCTTATTTTTGAAAAAAATCAACAGAACCACAGTCTAAGTACTTCAGAAAGTTTTGAGTGTTCCTTTAACCCCTTAAGGACCAAACTTCTGGAATAAAAGGGAATCATGACATGTCATACACGTCATGTGTCCTTAAGGGGTTAAAGGAACTATTTTACAGTGGTCTGACTTCTTCCCTGTGTCTCCCAGTTGAAATCAATGAAAACACTGAAGTTCTTTTCATGAAATATCCCATTACACTGTTCAAAGAGTAATGGTGATGTCTTACTGAAATTTGTTATTCATACAATCCTATATACCACTGGTTACCAACCCAGTCCTCAAGTACCCTCTAATAGTCCATGATTTGGAGATTACCCACTTGTGTCTAAGCTGTGTTTTTAGAAAAAGAAAAAAACAACAGGGTAATCCCTAAATCCTGGAGGAGGAACTTGATGACTGGGATGGTAACCCCTGTTTTATACTTTTACAATTGGAAAACAGAAAATCTGTACCTTCTATGAGATCTTCTTCTGATCCACTAAGATGTTTTTGTTCTATTTCTTGAAAGTCATAGGAATGCAAAACCTTTTCTTCTGGAAGATTATTAGATTTCCTTGCCTGTTTCCTCCCGGGTGCCATACCTGTGAGTGTTGGTGTACAGTAAACATAACACATTAATCAACAAATAAAGTTTAGAAAAGTATTAAAATATATTAGTTTAAACAAACACTTAAAGCGGCACTGTCATTGCTGCATCAGTTTTTTTTTGTTTTTTTTAATCCCCCTCCCGACTCCACTACTTCTAATTGCCCCATGGCATTATATATAACCTATTTTTTTTACTTTATTTTGTGCCCGTACTTAGGTCCTGGGCGCCGCCATCATTGTGTGGGCAGATGAAGGCCCTGTGGGACACGTCATCTGCCCACACTAGATAGCGATGTGAAATTCCCACGCATGCCCAGTTAAACAGTTGGGCATTCACTATTGTCGGAAATTTAGAAAGATGAATGAATAGAAATTTCACACAAACAAACAAACCGAATGTCCGTGTTCATTTGTTCTGTTTATTACAAGGAGGGAGCTCCCGGCTCGCAGCAAACTCCATGTAATATGTGAAAATAGAAGTGCCAGGGAGCAGTTCCTAACCCCCTCCCCATCCCCCCATGTCCTCCCTCCCTCTATGGGGGTCAATATGAATAAATATTTAAATCTCCCGAATGCCCCTACTCGCTATACCACAAGTAGGGGCAAGTCTACTAAAAAAAATCCTGCCCTCCAATAAAGTGCCCCAATGTGGGGCAACTATGCAAATAAGTAACGGGGGTACATAGTGTATAAGTGCTCTGATAGGTAGTGAGCCTTACCTAATTGGTTACCTCTAAGGCTCAAGATTTACCTATCAGAGCACTCTTATTGGTTGGCTTAAACCAATCAGAGCGCTCTGAGTCAAATTGCTGGACGTGGGAAGGCTTTATAAGCTCAGTCTTAGGCTTTCAGAGCTCAGTCTGCGTGGTACCCTCACTGGGTAAAGATTTTTTAGCGTCTGGATTTATGTTTTTTGGTGTTCGACTGGCTTTATGGATTTTAATTTGGCCTTTTTTGTGGCTGAAAAAGCTAAAAAAAAAAAAAAGGTTTTAGAAAAAAGAAGACATGAAATGGTAAGTATTTAGTTTTATTGTCCTCCTCAAACAATTTTTTTGGCGGGGTAGGTAGGGCTTCATTTTATTTTTTTGAGGTGTTGGTGGTGGGGTGGTTGACTAGGGGGTCACCTGGGGGTGGGGTGTTATTTTTACATTTAGTCCCCACCCATCACCCGTGGAGGTGGGGGAGAATAGGTCCTCCCCACCCCATTGTCATTATGGTTCCCCACCCTCTGCTCTTGGGTGGGGGCCCAGGGGGCACACAATAGGTCCCGCAATTGTCATTTAGGGCCCCCCACCCGCTGCTCATAGGTGAGGGCTGGGGGGGGGACAAATTGTAGCTGAATGGACGCTTGTCATATACTTTTCATTCCCTTTAGTCAGCTGTCTGTACCCCCCATTCGTTTACCGAACCCCCATCTGTGTGGCCTATGGGTTTGCATCTTTTAATAACCGGCCACCCCTGGCTGGTAACCGCAAATTACTTATTGAGGAAAGGGTTTCCCCTGTGTGGCCGCAGTTCGTATCACTGAATGCACGTGTGCAAACAAAGGGTGGCCATTTTGTCTCTCTAATGTGGGCAGCAGTACATGGTCGTTGACGACCTGGAACTAATTTCAGCTACAAAACTCTGCGAACAATCGGGGGACGATGCTCATGGGGGACGACAACAATAGGTTCTCCCCCCATTGTCATTTATGGCCCCCATCTGCCACTTAAATAAGCGTGCCTCCCCGGCTAGTTAAGGGATACCCCACCATGGAGCACTTTATTGTAAAGGGGGGGGGGGGGGTTACAACAGTAGGCATAGCAAGTAGGGGCAGTCTTCCTTAGTCTTTACTTAGTATTCGTAAAGTTGGCTGGAAGATCAATTTTGGTCTTTCAACCTTTTGCTAGATAGTTCCCTAATGCCGTGGGAATTAGGTAGCTATCTACTAAGCAGGTGCAAGATGCAGCCGTAGCACGGATTGGATCGGAATTTTATTAATTCATAAAATTTTATTATTCATAAAATTTCGAACCGAGCTAAAAGTACGGAATGTTGTCCTAACACAAATTAACAAACTATATTCACTCTGTTAGGACGAAATTTGGTGGTTTCACCAGCGTCCTGTCTATAAGACAGGACATTCAGGAATACTGAAAGGAGGCATCGCGAAGAAAAGGGTGAGTCAAAGATGGTCAAGCGTAGGTAAAATTCATAAGATAAAGTAGTCCCTACTTTGTCTTTTGTTTAACCCCTTAAGGACACATGACATGTGTGACATGTCATGATTCCCTTTTATTCCAGAAGTTTGGTCCTTAAGGGGTTAAAGAAAACTAGATCAGTTAGAAAGAAAAGAACGGATCCTGAGAGAGGAAGCGATTGGTGAAAGGCAAGTTCGGCATGACCGTGCCGCTTTAAAGGAACAAACAAATGTGTATTCCTGAGACTATAGGTCTAAATCGCTGTTTAGGCTCCCAGCCCCCATTACCTCTGCTTAAAAAGGTGATTTACTCACCTTTTTCGAGTGCCGCAAAGGTGTGCTCATTGCGGGCCCGTCCCTTTGACTCAGATCATCAAATTTAATACTTTCCCTCTGCGCCAATCAGTATCTCCTCATAGAGAAGCATTGACTCAATGCATCTCCATGGGAAAAGTTCAGTGCCTTCATGCAAATCGCAGAGACAGTGAATGTCAGTGCTGCGTGCCCCGGAAATTACCTCTAGAGGGGTTATTGGGCAGTAATGTAAACACTGCCTTTTCTTTGTAAACATTAAATGAAAGTCCCTGCAAGGACAGGCTATATACACCAGAAAAACTACATTAAGCTGGAGTTGTTCTGGTGACTGTAGTGTCCCTTTAAACACCGGTCATCTCATCCAAGAAGTTGGCGGGGCAGAGATTAGCTCATTGGCTAAGAGCAATCAGCTGAAGCTCTCAGACAACCTTTGCTCAGAAAATCTAACAGAAGCTATGTGCACTGGCTCTCAATAAAGAAAGTGATTGATGCATGCTAGACCCCAGGTCAATTGTCAAACCATGAGAAGTTTGACCACATACATGGGGTACCAGGGCACTCCTGACAACCTAACCATTACAGATTGCTTGCATCATGGAAAATGTAGTTCAGAATCATTTGGGTTGTCAAGCTGAGCCGCCACTCCTTTAAACCCCTTAAGGACACATGACATGTGTGACATGTCATGATTCCCTTTTATTCCAGAACTTTGGTCCTTAAGGGGTTAAAGAAAAACTCCAAGCACCATAAACACTACAGCATGCTTTTTAAAAACAGCTTGACTTTTCATCTGGGGTTAACAGAGCACCACTCACTGACTCCATTGGCATGTGTGTAGGCTGATTGCCCTCTGCCAATGAGCTAAATCTTGCAACGTCGTGCTTAGCACATACAAAAAATACTGTATTAACCCCTTAAGGACCAAACTTCTGGAATAAAAGGGAATCATGACGTGTCACACATGTCATGTGTCCTTAAGGGGTTGAGTACTGGAGGCAAGAGCGGTACCAGGGGAACTCCCAAGTATTTTTAAGTCAAACCGTATTAAAATAGTAGTAAAATTGCTTTGTCTACATACAACGAGCAGACTCCAGGCTCTATCAACACTACATAGTGTGTGTAGTGGTTATGGTGTTTGGAGCACTCCCATTAAAGTGGAAGATTTGCCAGTGCAGTTGCACCTAAATAGCTGATACCCAACAAGCAGACTAGACACTTGCAGAGAGTGTAGTTTTACAAAATGATCCACTGGAGAGAAACAAGGAATATGGCTGCATTAAAAGTTCTGCCATCTGCCTATGTATGTATTTGCCTTCTAAGCCTACTTCACTTGTTAGAGGTATCTGGTATGTAAATAACTATGTCCATCTACTCTCATAGGTAGAATCAATGTTACTTGTACAATAATTATCTACTAATTCGGATCAATCTGATGTACAGCGAATATACAGTGATACTAACGCAATGACCCATTAACAAACACCCCTATGAATACTCTGAGGGCTCAGTATATGTGTGTCATCCTTGGATGCGCCGTAACCTGACTGATCTCGCAAGGACCAGCCGCAGTGCGTCACCTGTATCTGCTCTGAGGTAAGGCGGACCGATCAGCTACAAGTTCCCGCCAAAAACCCACATCCTGACAGACAGGCTGGAAAGGCGGGAAACGCATGTGGCCGGACGGAACCATCAGCAGCCTTTACGGGGGGGGGGGAGAATATTTCTTGAAAAAACGGTACAATCAACGCTCGTTTATCAAATGTGGTTTTCCGAGAGTCGGGGCTGTGATTATAAAATATAATAAATAGACGTAACTTATATATAGGCATGTTGGGTTGAGTAATATGAAAAGTGCTGGCTGGAGCAGCTTGGTATCGGCCAAAGGGGTCAATGTGGCTGCTGTTGCTTATAATGTAACTCTCAATGCAGAGCATATTGACTGAATTAATGTGTCTGCAATACGTGCGTAAAAAACTAGATTTAGGTAAATTTTGAAAAAATATATATCTGTGATCCATACACAAACGTGCTTTAAATCCTATTTCCCGATTTGTGTGGTAATTTTGCATTCTCTGGTTCAAAATAAAAATTATATTTGTTTTTATACCTGGTGTTATGGTATACCCATTTCCCTCTCATTATTGGATATGTGAAGTGGTCATTACTTGTTGTTTTTAAATTTGGCACTGTCTGACTGTGGCTGAAAACCATATATTAAAAAATATGACAAGAACACCCTTTAAAACGATGTCCCTTTATTTAAGTGCACAGAGTGAACACAGCAGCTTCAACATTTCGACCATTGCAACAGTATTTGTCAAGCTAGTATATAATAAACAGTGACTCACATAAAATACCCATACACAGGGAGGAGAGAGACATACCGTATTTATCGGCGTATAACACGCACCGGCGTATAACACGCACCTCATTTTCAGAAGGAAATTCCAGAAAACTTCCACCCCTCCCATAGTATCCCCCCCCCTCATCCCATAGTGTCCCCCCCCCCTTTCCATAGTATTCTCCACCCCGTCCCATAGTATTCTCCCCCCTCCCTCCCATAGTATTCTCCCCCCCCCTCCCATAGTATTCTCCCCCCCCTCCCATAGTGATACCGGAGAAACTGACGGAAGCCAAGCACAGAGAGATGGCCACAGGTTTCTTCAGGAAGGAAGAGATTCTTTATTCGGTTCACCGATCGGGACTCAGAGGGACTAATGTCACCAAAATACAACAAGTTCTGAGCCCCGGACAATAGTGTAGGCTCCATATATAAGCATGTAACTCCACCCATAAGTAGCTCCACACATTCTCTTACCCAATCAAACGAATAAGAACTAACTTCCTGTTTGACCGCATGGCTTGCCCAGCACAATGGAGGAGGGGAATACTACATCCGGTATTCTCGCACATGCTCCGTACACTACTGATCGTATCTTTGCCACGTGCAACCAACCGACCGATACACCAGTATATGCACGTACACATGCCACGTGGTAATCTCGGCCTACTAAATTTATTTTTACCGAGATTCCACCACATTCCCCCCTTTGATGCCTCTTATATTTTTACAATTACGGAGGCATCACTTAACCTTAGTTTGCATATACCTCAGGTTGCCATGAACCAGACCAGACTTTGCGACTAATGACGTGAATGCCTCAACATTCTTCTTCCTGCACTAGTTCTCCCTGATTTAGAGCCTCATATCTATATATGGCCATTATCTGTGCAGCAGCCTTTCTTTCTGCTATATTTTCTATAATGCCCTGCACAGACCTAACTACCAAAGGAACAAGACATGGTAGGAGAAGAAACAGCATTAAGATTAGCATGACTCCACCTACCAATGCCTTAAGTCCTCCAAACTGCTCATACCAATTACCAAACCAACTACTTGGATTATACCCTTTCCATACCTGAGTAGGCACATGCGCTAGTTTAACCATATGGCTAGTAAGCTCAGCTATTGCTTGCCATTCATCATCTATTTGAAGACAGCTATTGCTTAGGTTAAACTTCCCACATACACCTCCCTCTACTGCCAATAGATAATCCAAAGCTAATCTATTTTGGTAAACGGCTGTCCTCATCCTAGTATTATGCTTCGCTAGGAGATTGAGCGCTTGTGATGTCTCATTGGTAATTATCTCAACCACTGCCTGTAACCTTATAATGCAGTTGAGCATATATATTGGGGTTCTATATCCGAAAGTACCATCTTCTGCCCAAGTGGCTGGCCCATAATAATCTATGATACGCTGGGGAGGCCATTCATTATCTTCCCAGGTACCTATCTCTAGGGGTCCCCTTTTCTTCCTATGATTCACATCATATACTTTAACTCCCAAAGTCTCTCCTGTTTCAATAGGCAACAAGAAGAAGGATGGTTTGAGCATACCTAACACACATGCCCCTTCCCAGTCCTGTGGTAACTCCGAATAGGCCTTCTTACCACAGATCCAGTACAAATTTGCTGGGGCTTTCCAACTAGATGTGATAGATAGATCAAACCACACGTCCTTTAAATTGGCATAATTTGCAAACGGGTTAGGTGGTTCTGAGACATTTGAAGCCGACCACCAGGTTGTATTCTTTGTATTATCATCATAAGCTTTTTGCCCTAGACAAGTCAGTTCTCCTACAGATGTGTTAAACATTATTCCTTTTCTTGCTATGCAAACATAACCTATGATGGAGGTCTTTAATCGCCACTCAGATTTACCTCTAACACTCATTTGATAATCGGCTTGAGAAGATATTATTTGTTCAACTGTCTCAGAACCGGACATTACCTCCTTTGCTTCCCAGGGCCATTGGTCTCCCATGTTAGTACCTCCACATACATAGCAGTTGGTAACATTAAGACTACCAGCAATACTTTCAGCTAAATCTATAAACAGGTTCTTAGCATTATGGGGGATCTTATTATCTACACTCATCTCTTCATAAAAAGAATGGAAAACCTGATGAGTTTGGGATGCTACGGTATCGGTCTCTATCCCTATAAATAATATTGTCCCAGGATCTAAACCCGTCCCATATATCTGAAACCCAAATAAGTTACCAAACCTATCTAAAAATTGTTCAGGATTATTAATAAGTATATGGACTGGGTTACACTCCATAGACTTACAATACGGTTTGGTAGGCAACTTAGTAACAATCATATCCTTATCTACTGTCTGTCCCCAAGTTGCCCACCCCACACAAGACCAATATGGGCAATAATTATAATCCCTATCTGGGCATTTTGGACTTACGTATTTATTTTTACTACTGGGTCAAATATACTTATCGTTAGACCCATACGTTCTCTCCCATTTAAGATCCCCACATACATTCCACGGTTTTCTACCACTTGATATCGCTTTACATGCATCAAATAGCAGAACACCCGAAGAATGTACGGTTTCTAATACTGTTTTATTTATTAGGGTCCCCTGTGGATCTCCATTCCGGAGGGTCAACCAAATCATACGGGGTTGATACTCTGGATTGAAGCACTTAGGGTCTCCTACTCCTAAATGGCATACACTATATTCTATACCTAAGTATCTACACCTAGACACATATCCTTTACACTCATATTGTGAATGCCAAATTAGGGTCTGGGAAATATGGTTACCTGTTATAGTAGTCTTAATGCAAACCTCACAGCTAGGAGTGTCGGTACCTCTACCTTCCTGAATATAAAAAGACACAAAAATATACATTATCAAAAACACTTCTTTCGACGTCTTCATCCTCAGTCTTCGTCCGTGCGATGGCACCTCAGCTTCCAGGATGTAAGGGCTGCAAGGAATGGAGTTCTGCTCTACCCTTCACAGAGGTCCCTTCGAGACACCCTGGCTATGACACGTGGGTGAGTGGTCAGGCTTTATTATGGCCATCAAAACACTCACTTACTAATCTCTTTAAATACAATTGTAATCCCAATATCTCCTCGTCACTCCGACTGAGTCGTGCGCTTTAACCGGATCTTGCAGGGATTCTCTGGATCTGGTGTAGCTTGCCAAGAATCTACTGCTGCTGGTTTAACCCTGGAGTGATGAATCCACGGAGTCACTTCAGCCACCTTTATTGCTGTAGGGGTAGACAAAAGAACAACATAAGGACCCCTCCACTTAGGCCCTAACGGTATACTGTTCCACTCTTTAATCCACACTTGATCTCCTGGATGATAGCTATGAACAGGGGGATAAATATTCACAGGTAATCTATCTTGTACCCATTTCTGTACCTCCTCCATAGTTTCACCCAACTCTATAACCCGCTGCCGGGTAATTCCTTCTCCCAACTGACTCAAATCCCCCCTTAAGTTACCAAGTACGGGAGGTGGACGCCCATACATGATTTCAAAAGGTGAGAGACCCATCCTTCTGGTAGGTGTACTACGAATACGTAACAGAGCTATAGGCAAAAGAACATTCCACTTAAGCTGAGTCTCTTGACACATATTTGCCAACTGGTTCTTAATAGTTCTATTCATTCTTTCTACTTTACCAGAGCTCTATATGCCGTATGAAGCTTCCACTTTATACCAAGCATATGAGTCAGTTGTTGTAGGCACTGATGAACAAAGGCTGGACCATTATCCGATCCTATAGAGCATGGTAGTCCATATCGGGGTATTATTTCTCGTAACAGGAATCGTACAACTTCTCCTGCTTTCTCTGTACAAGTAGGACATGCTTCTACCCAGCCTAAATAGGTACACACAACTACTAGTAGGTAGCGATGTCCACCGGATTTAGGCATTACTGTATAGTCTATTTGAAGATCGGACATAGGGAGTCCCCCCATATACTGGATGGTGGTTTCACTGGTCCTTGCCTTGCGTTGTTCTTAGCACATATTACACGTCTTCGTACAATGGCTTGAGTCAAGTTGGACAATCTTGGTATGTAGAAATGTTTTCTGAGAGATTCTTCCATACTATCTCTTCCAGAATGTGTCCCGTTGTGATAGTTCTGGACAATTTCTACAGCTAGTGATGCTGGAATGACTATTCTTCCATCTTCTAACTGATACCATTTGTTCTCCAGGTACTTCCCAGCTTCAGTCTTTAACCACTCTTCTTCTTGAGCTGTATATACTGGAGTCCATTGAGACAGTGGAGTCGGTATAAGTGCAGCTATATGTTCCACATATTCCTGTCTTCCTGATTCAGCGGCACGCTTAGCTGCATTATCTGCCATCCGATTTCCTTTGGTTACATCACCATCTCCTTTCAGATGTGCCCGACAATGTATAATACCAACTTCTTTTGGTTCCCACACGGCTTCCAGTAGTTGTAATATTTCAGCTGCGTACTTAATTTCTTTACCCTCTGAATTCAATAGTCTTCTTTCTTTATACAAAGCTCCGTGGGCATGAGTGGTTAAAAACGCATACTTGGAGTCCGTGTAGATGTTCACTCTTAAACATTCAGCCAATTGTAACGCTCGTGTTAGTGCAATTAGTTCTGCCTTCTGTGCCGATGTTCCTTTTGACAATGGCCGTGCTTCTATCACCTTGTCTATGGTTGTTACTGCATATCCTGCATAGCGAATCCCTTCTTTCACATAACTACTGCCGTCCGTATAGTACTGGACATCAGGGTTCTGGATGGGAAAGTCACGAAGATCTGGTCTACTTGAGAATACTTCATCCATCACCTCCAGGCAATCATGTTGACTTTCAGTAGGTTGTGGCAAAAGGGTAGCTGGATTTAAAGTGTTAACAGTCTCTAAATGCACTCTTGGGTTTTCACACAACATAGCTTGATACTTAGTCATGCGGCTGTTACTAAACCAATGATTGCCTTTATAGTCTAGCAACGTCTGTACTGCGTGCGGGACTCGCACATAGAGTTCTTGACCCAGAGTGAGTTTATCGGCTTCAGCTACCAGCAGGGCGGCGGCAGCTACGGCTCTTAGACAAGGTGGAAGACCACTGGCCACTGCATCCAGTTGTTTTGACATATATGCAACAGGTCTTTGCCATGATCCCAAGTACTGTGTCAATACTCCCACAGCCATTCTTCTTTGCTCGTGTACATATAAGTAGAATGGACGTGTATGATCAGGTAGACCTAATGCTGGGGCACTCATCAAAGCCTTCTTCACATCTTCAAATGCCTTTTGCTGTTCAGGTGTCCACAGGAAGGGATCGTGTTCTGTACCTTTTATAGCTGCATAAAGAGGTTTCGCCAATATCGCATAACTGGGAATCCATATCCTACAGAAGCCTGCTGCCCCCAAGAATTCCCGCACTTGTCTTCTATTCTTGGGTATTGGTATTTGGCATACAGCTTCTTTTCTCTCTGGCCCCATAATTCTTTGACCTTCAGAGATATGGAATCCCAGATACTTGACAGTTGGCTGACACAACTGAGCTTTCTTCCTGGACACCTTGTATCCTGCCTTCCAGAGAATGTGTAGTAGATCATGTGTTGCTTGCTGACATATTTCTCTAGTAACTGCTGCTATCAACAAATCATCTACATATTGCCATAGTACACACTCTCCTGGGATGGACTTGAAATCCAGTAAGTCTTGACTTAAAGCTGATCCAAATAGGGTGGGTGAATTTTTAAACCCTTGGGGCAGTCTTGTCCAAGTCATCTGGCGTTTCGAGCCCGTTACAGCATCTTCCCATTGGAATGCGAAGATACACTGGCTTTCCGCAGCAATTCGAAGGCAAAAGAAGGCATCTTTGAGATCTAAGACAGTGAAATAGGTAGCCCCACCCGGAATTAAAGCAAGCAGGTTATATGGATTGGGCACAACTGGGTGTATACTTACGACCGCATCATTGACTGCTCTCAAGTCCTGCACAGGGCGATACTCATCTGTACCAGGCTTTTGAACAGGCAGCAATGGGGTGTTCCAGGGGGAAGTACAGAATTTTAGGATACCATACCGTATGAACTTATCCAAATACGATTGTATATTCTTCTTGACCTTTTGTGGGATATGATATTGCCTTAAGCTCACTGGATAGACCCCAAGTTTCAGTTCGATTCGAATTGGTGGGATATTACGAGCAAGTCCTGGTGGATTGTTCTCTGCCCAAACTCCTGGTATATTGAACAAGGATTCATCACTCTTAGGGTTTTGGCTAGTCAACGCTGTATAAAGTCGCCACTCTTCTTCCTTTGGTACAGATATTGTCATTATACCTGAAGGTCCATTGAACTTTAAAGATGTTGTTCCATTTGGTAGAAACGTTATCTGCGCTTGTAGTTTTGACAACAAATCACGTCCTAGCAGTTGTACTGGACATTCAGGCATATAAATGAATTGATGTTTTACTACGTGGTCTCCCAATGTACAGAGTCGACTTTTAAGAACCGGTTTAGCAGCACTCCTTCCAGTTGCTCCTATTACGGTGATGGTTCTTCCAGATGGAGGAGCAACTAGGTCAGTCACCACCGAATGTTCAGCACCAGTATCGATCATGAACGCACTCCTTTTTCCCCCTATTGATACATCAACCATAGGCTCCGCTCGGCCAAGAGGGATAGAGCCCGGTCGGTATCAATAGTCCTCCATGACCGTGTCAGCCAATCCTACAAAGTCCCTATCTTCTCTATCGCGGGATCTCTGCGCTGCTGGATAATACCTGTCTTCTCTAACACTTCCTCTATTGCTACCATTACTCCCTCCAGGACCTCCTCTACCTCTCGCTCTGCCTCTATAATTACCATATCCTGCCCTAGGTCTGTCTCTCTCATACTGTTCCCTTTGTGGACACTCACTTCTCCAATGCCCTTCTTCCCTACAGTACGCGCACTGATTTCTACTCAGGGGTTCCCTATTCCACTTACTATCGCCTTTATCTGCTCCCCTATACACCTCTTTCTCCCTTCTATCTACACTTGCGATTGCTACCGCTAGCATATCTGCCTTTCTACTTTCCAATAATCGGTCATAAAAGACACTGGGCGATTCATCACATTTCTGCAATACCTCAGCCGTCTTAGACATGTTAATCGCCTTCTTTCCTCCAGCTTTCATGCCAGCAATAATAGCGTCCCCATAAGCTTTTAACCCCTTAAGGACACATGACGTGTGTGACATGTCATGATTCCATTTTATTCCAGAAGCTTGGTCCTTAAGGGGTTAAATGAACCAAGTCTGCGCCATTGACATTCCAATTTGGATCGGCATTTGGATAATGTGCTGTGGCCCATGCTGCTGGGTTGGCCTGATTTTGTGTACGGGCCTCTTCTTCCAGCACTTTAATTGCCGCTTGATTTATCCTAGTCCTTTCCTCGTTATTAAACAATGTCATTAATAATTGCTGGCAATCAGCCCAAGTGGGATTATGTGTCTTGACTATTGAAGTAAACAGATCCGTCATGGCTTGAGGCTTTTCGGTGTAAGAAGAGTTATGGGTCTTCCAATTAAAGAGATCGGTGGTCGTGAAAGCGACATAGACGTAGACTGGATCAGCGTATTGTATCTGGCCGTCATCGTTAATGTGTGTCGGGCCAGGAGTCAATCGAAGTGGCATTTGATAATGTCGGGGTTGGAGAGTACCGGTCAGTTGTCGGGTTAATATGGGGCTTCGTAGAGATGCGTCAGTTAGGGGTTCCGGTCGAGGGTTAGTAAGGCAAGGGGATGGGGAAGCTTTACTATGGGGAAGGTTGGTGAGTAGAATATTCCGGGCTGGGCTAGGGGGAGCCTGACCGGAAGCTAGATATGGCGCCAAATCTGGGTATGTGGAGTTAACGGAAGCAGGTATCGGAAGGGGAGGGTTTGAAACAAAGGGGCTGGGCTCTGAGCTAGAGGAGGAAGTAGGTGGGGACAACGGGGCAAGGGGAGGAGCGTTTCCAGCAGCACCTCCTCTTCCTCTTCCTGTGGAGGAGGAGTAAGGGGGCGGCATAGGGATCTCAGACTCAGGGGGCGTGTCCAAAATGGGCGTAATTACGGCCTTAGTGGACAAGCGAGTCCTGGCCACCATGAGGCGACATTGTTCCTCGTGGCATACTCGGATCCATTTTGGCGAGTCATTTACGGCCTGCCTCCAACAATCAATATAGGGAAACTGGCCGTAAAGTTCAGGCCTACCTGATACAGCCATGTGTACACGCTGTACCAGATTAGGATCCAAACTGCCACGTGGTGGCCATGCGGCAACCAAAGTAGGCCATTCCCTACTACACAAAGTAATCAGGCATGCTGGAGACATCTTTACCCCAAAATCACATGCTTTATATCCCTTTTTAAAATTCTTTATCATACATCCTAAGGGATCCAAAATCGTCGAATCCGACGCGCCCATACTTAACAATGGAGCGTCGTTTCCAACAGAAACTATACAAACACTCTACCAACGGTCACACCCGTTCCCTTGGCAACAGCACCACATGGTACAGTTACTAAGTAAAACGCACACAACAAAACACTCAGGGAATTCCCGTACACACACAGCTGTTACACCAGTCACTAAGTAACTAATACTGTGCCCTTTGGCGAAACTATACGGTCACCCACGCTATAATTCCCTATATTTGAATTACCCGTCTATAACATACCCCAGTAACATCGTCTTTACAAACAGTAGTTACAGTACGGTTAGCATAGGTTAAAGTACAATTTAAAGTCACAGTACAATTAGTAGTGGTTATGGTGTTAAACATGCAACATAGACGACAATTATTAGTACTTATTTACAGTGTCAGTAATTATACATGGTTATGGTACCGTGCGCTATAATACAATTACACACTATTCACACTCTCTCTAGACGGCAGAGCTCACGCTATCTAGCAAGATATACACGCTACTACAACAATCTTTAACACATATACAATTCCCAACTAATCTATTGGCCAGTACCTTGATGGACTACCTAAAACTATCTACATACGTTTTGGTTAGCCACACTGCCCAAGCACCACATATAGCGAACTAGAGGGCGGAATTTACAACAGTACCCTCTTAGTCTATCTACTCTATCAATAGTCTAGTGGGTTCCAAATTTACACGCCTTCCCACTTAGCCAAGATAGGTTGAGATCTAGCGAACCGAATTTACACAGGCGCCGCTTAGTCTCCCGGTCCCTCCGACCTAGCGAACGTAATATACACCCTAGAACGCTAGTCTAGACAAGACACCGGTGTCCGGCTAGGGCTATTTACACCAGAACCCCGCCTGACTCCAAACCATAATTAAACGGGCTTACTAAAGGGCGTTTAATTGAGCGGTGCGCCTTCGCTCCTTCCCTCCACTGGAGGGGGCAGATTCCAAATAACCCCTTATGGGCCTACCGCACAATCGGTATCCAATACCCCTAGTGGGTCCTGCCGTCTAAAACAGCAGTTGTCTTACCTCCTCGTTCCTGAACCTGAGTTCACACTCATCGACGGGGACAACCCAGCACTTACTACGTAGAGGCCAATGATCTCCTGGACAACAGACCAGTGGCGCCGAGACGAAGGGAGGTCCACGCAGAAGTTCAGGGGTGCAGCCGTAGAGAACGTGGGCAAAGATAGACCGTCTCACGCCTCTGCTTCTCAGCTACCGTTGAACGATGAGCTTCCCGGCCAATGCACCAAATGATACCGGAGAAACTGACGGAAGCCAAGCACAGAGAGATGGACACAGGTTTCTTCAGGAAGGAAGAGATTCTTTATTCGGTTCACCGATCGGGACTCAGAGGGACTAATGTCACCAAAATACAACAAGTTCTGAGCCCCGGACAATAGTGTAGGCTCCTTATATAAGCATGTAACTCCACCCATAAGTAGCTCCACCCACACATTCTCTTACCCAATCAAACGAATAAGAACTAACTTCCTGTTTGACCGCATGGCTTGCCCAGCACAATGGAGGAGGGGAATACTACATCCGGTATTCTCGCACATGCTCCGTACACTACTGATCGTATCTTTGCCACGTGCAACCAACCGACTGATACACCAGTATATGCACGTACACATGCCACGTGGTAATCTCGGCCTACTAAATTTATTTTTACCGAGATTCCACCACAATAGTATTCTCCCCCCCCTCCCATAGTGTTCCCCCCCTCATCCCATAGTGTTCCCCCCCTCATCCCATAGTGTTCCCCCCTTTCCATAGTATTCTTCCCCCCTCCCATAGTGTCCCCCCTTTCCATAGTATTCTTCCCCCCTCCCATAGTATTCTTCCTCCCCTCCCATAGTATTCTTCGCCCCCCTCCCATAGTATTCTTCCCCCCCTCCCCTAGTGTTCCCCCCCCTTTCCATAGTATTATTTCCCCCCCTCCCATAGTGTACCCCCCCTCCCATAGTGTTCCCCCCCTCCCATAGTGTCCCCTAGTGCACTTTCCCTCTTGTCCCATAATTACTTACCTGTCTTGAAGCGTGGGCCGGCTTCACAGCGTGCACCGCGGTACTGGAACTTAAATTTCAGGTTCCGGTTTCCGGCTGGACTGAAAGGAAGTGTGCACACTATTGTGTGCACACTTCCTTTCAGTCCAGCCGGAAACCGGAACCTGAAATTTAAGTTCCAGTACCGCGGTGCGCGCTGAACACCGGCCCACGCTTCAAGACAGGTAAGTAAATATGGGAAATCGGTTGCCGGCGATCGCGGTATGGGGCTCACCTGGGAGCCCAGGAACTCCCCCTCCGTCCTTTTCGGCCCCCCTGGGCAATGTGATCGCGAGGTCCTTGCGAGGACCTTGCGATCACATGGATGGCATAGCTGTCCAAGGCATTGCCAGCAGGGGGAGTGCCTGTAATGACAGGTACTCCCCCTGCTGTCTGAAAATAAAATAAAAGTATATATACACATATATACACATACACTGTCTAAGTGTATTTTAGTATTAATATGTTCATAATTATATATATATATATATATATATTCAGGGCCGGCCTTAGGGGTGTGTGAGCTGTGCGGCCGCACAGGGCGCTATGGAGCAGGGCGCTATGGAGCAGGGGTTGCCGTGCGGCCGCACAGCCCATTAAAAAAAAAAAAAAAAAAAATTTTTTTTTTTTTTTACATTTGCAGCGGGGGCGGGGCTTACCGTGCGGTGGGGGCGGAGCTAAAAGCGCCGGAAAACTGCTGCAGGGGAAGCAGGAAGGAGTCCCTGCTTCCCCACCAAACAGTCACCAGGAGCTGCACTGCCTCAACAATGAACTCCACAGGTAACTGTGTGATTGTCAGGTGAGTGTGACTCACTGCCTGTGTGTATGACTGTCTGCCTCTGTGTGTGTGTGTGTGTGTGTGTGTGTATATGACTGTCTGCCTCTGTATGTCTGTGTGTATGACTGTCTGCCTCTGTGTGTGTGTGTGTGTATGACTGTCTGCCTCTGTGTGTGTGTCTGTGTGTGTGTGTGTGTGTGTATGACTGTCTGCCTCTGTGTGTGTGTCTGTGTGTGTGTGTGTGTGTGTGTGTATGACTGTCTGCCTCTGTATGTCTGTGTGTATGACTGTCTGCCTGTGTATGACTGTCTGCCTGTGTGTGTGTGTGTATGTATGACTGTCTGCCTGTGTGTGTGTGTATGACTGTCTGCCTCTGTGTGTGTGTGTGTGTGTGTGTGTGTGACTGTCTGCCTGTGCGTGTCTGTGTGTGTGTTTGTATGACTGTCTGCTTGTGTGTGTGTGTATGTCTTCCTGTGTGTGTATGGCCGTCTGACTCTGTCTTTGTGTGTGTGTCACATACAACCAATACACGCATACCACACACTGTTAATATACCCATTACAAATATCACACATAGCATACATATCACACACAGTCATCACACGTACTATTACATACACAGACAACACAAACATAACAGCATACATGGATGACGGGGGGGGGGGCGCTGTGAAGATTTTTCGCACAGGGCGTCTAAATGCCTAAGGCCGGCCCTGTATATATTAATATCAAAATACACGTACAATAATATTGATTAGTGTTTGTGACCAAGTGGCTACTAAAAAAGACTACACAACAAACAACAAAATTGCACCTTTAGTATTGGATTTTAATGAGAATTTTAGAGAGATCAAACACATTGTATCCAAGCATTGGCACTTACTTAGAAAAGATAGGGAACTTAATGTTTTATTACCAGATAGACCTTTTATAACATTTAGGGGAGCTCCTAGTTTTAAAAGTATTCTAACTAATATCTATCCAAAAGAGGACAGTGGTAATAGGTTGACCAATAATTGTTTAACAAGTAAAAATGGTTTTTACTCTTGTAATAAATGTATTGGCTGTAGATGTAGTATTAATAGCACCTTGAAAGGGATTAGTAAATTTAAAAATAAGTATAATAATGTGGAACATCAGATTAATGAGTTTATCACTTGCTTTACAAGAAATGTGATATATTTACTAGTATGTCCCTGCGGACTGCAATATGTCGGTAGAACGATTAGGCCTCTGCACAAAAGAATAGCAGAACATGTTTATAATATAAGGAGAGGGTATGAGTTGCACAGTGTGTCAGCTCACTTTAAGAAGTACCATAATATGGACCCAAAAGGCCTTGTGTTTTTAGGCATCCAGAATGTTAAGAAGTCATGGAGGGGAGGTAATTTTATACAACAAATAGGAAAAGTTGAGATGAGATGGGTTTATAGATTGAATACCTTGCAACCCTCCGGTCTTAATATTGAGTTTGACCTTTTTAATTTTATGTGATATGGTCCCTTTAACAATTTTTGTTCCCCCTTTTCTACTATTGCCAGACGTTTTTAAATTAATTATGCACATGTAAGGTAATATCATTTGAAAGTATTCTTATTTAAAACTTATTTTCTAATAATGTATTTGATTATATGTATTTTTTTATGTTTTTATAATACCACTTGTAATTTTGAGTATGTCTCTTTAAGACTTAAAAGTTTTCTGATTAGCAGGCTGAATTCAGCCAGATGGACATATCGGACTTTTTTCTTAATGACTTTTTTCTTAATGACTGAAGTACGCCCACTTTTGGAGGCTGTTATAATGGGATGGTCGGCACAGGAACACGTGATCTGAGGAAGCCTTTACAGCGAAACGCGTCATCACGCTAGCACGCAGCACGCAGCACGCAAGGAGGACTGGACGCTTGAAAGACCGAGGGACACTACTCACAACATCCAGAGAACCGGTATCTGGATGTCTGTTTGCCCGTTCGGAGTGGAGTTAAAGCGAGTATAATCCAGTCTAGAGAAGTTGTATATTGAAGGCTGCAGATTATTTTTATGCAATAAAATTTATTTTTTACTGAGACGACCGCCCCATCGTTTTTAACCTATTGGATTCCAGAGGTCTACTCCCTGGAGACACTGTTTACAGTGTACAAGCGATTACAGCCTGAGCAGTCTCTTTACCTGCTCTGTGTTTGTGAGTGTTATACCACATTTTTAAATATTCTCATGTGTTTTTACAGTATTATACTATTATATGTTTTGTCTCCTTTTTATATGTAGAGCATCATTTACTTCTATCAATTTGGGTTTGTAAACTACATTATTTCACAAAATTAACACTTTTTTTATCACAATTTGTTGTATAATAAGAATCTATACACAAGTCACAACATTTATTGTTTTGCACATTTTGCACTTAAGCACTTTTGTGAGTGTTGCATTTTGCACAATTTTGTGAAGGCATAGCTATTTGAAGACACAGCGCACTTTATGTTTTAACTATTTGTATTCTAGTGTTTTTGAGCTTTTACACTTATAAGGTGCTGCTATTATTTGTTTTAATATCTTTTAGTCACTTAGAAATTACTGCGCCATCTTTTAGCTTGGTTTTTTTGTATATTGTATTGTATTTTGAGCTCAATACAAGCTAGGCTGCATATAGAAACATGTCTCTGTTTGAGTACAGAGATAAGTTACGTTTTGAGTTGGATGAAGTGGAAACTATAGAAGTGACTAAGAGCAGAGAAAATATATCCACAAATGATGACTTAGAGACTGTTTGTAATAGATTGTAGAAACTTTTAGCAAAAGAGATAAAATACAAGTGGGAAGTGGCCACTTTAGAGAAATATAGGAGTGAGAAAATCACCCCACGAGGACTTAGGTTTACAAAAACACCTACTTTTGAAAATGAAGATAATCAGAAATATATGAGTATTTGGAATAATGCTCTTGAGAGATTTGCTTTTGAGATGATGGACATAGTGATAGCATGTAGATCAGAATCACTTACTGTGGCGAAACCAACCTCGCCACTGGGCCCTGGAGAAGCCTGTTTGCTAGCCTCCTACCTGCTGACTATGGCCCCTGGGTTATTTGGGGCATATTGTACTGTATATTGCTGCTACTGGCCCTTTTAACAGCATCTATGGACATATTGGGACTTTTGGGACTACTGTCCCTTTAAGACTGTGATACATACTCCAGTGTACTGCCTGTAATATTATATGTGTATTAAGTTTAACCTGGGATATGTATGCAGCATTCATCTGATTGTTCGGTAGAATCACTCCATTTATTATATTGAGTGAAACTACCGAACAACCAGACCACCCAGGAATAAGTGTGCCTCCAATTACAGTTTGCAACAATGTTGCAAACGGGTAATTGGCAATCAGTGTAATGTATTCTTTGTCCTCTGGGTGGCCGCCATTCGGGAAACAAACACGTGGCGGCGGCCATCTTAAACTACCGAACAGCGGTGTTTTGCCGTCGAGTGTCTGGAACTAAAATCGGACACTTGACTAGGCAAACACCGCTGAGACCTCCATACTTCCAGAAATTCGTATAGAAACTACCGAATGACCCGCCGTTCGGTAGAAAGAACCCCATAAACAAGGGAATTCATTCAAACCCTCTCCAGGCTCTATAACACAGGCAATTCGCCTGTTTTCATTCCCTTGTTTGTGACCGACCGCAGGGCCAAAATGCATGGAACTGTTTTCGGATACTTTACCCATGCGGTCGGTCAAATCTTTAGAACCCCATATCTCACGAACCATTCATCCGAATTACTTGAATTTTGGATATGTTGTCCCCCTGAATAAGGGCTATCCAGCGATGCTGGATTTAAAGGTGTACCCCCGGGTTTTGGGGTACATCCAGAACTTGGCTGAAAAAGTGTACCGGATAATTGAGTTTAATGTTATCTGAGGGGAGGGGATGTGTGGGCTGAACCATGTATGTGATTGGTTATTTTATGCCTCCCCCTGGGTGTGGCCTGTATGTGGATTAGTGTAATAAAAGCCAGGCTGGATGAGCCAGTCCAGAGTTCCTGTTTTACCCTCAAAGTGATGTGTCGTCTCATTATTGGGGGAAGGATTTATTGCATGCTGTTCCAGTTGACTGCTAGGAGTACAAGCCTATTCGTATGGTTCCTATTCAATGGTCTACAGCATTCATACGCTTGGGAGAATTTAAAAGGTTTCTCGGATTCGGTGATTGTGGTGTCTGCCAGAGTGCTTGGAGTCCTCAGGAAGCACTAGGAGCATCCATTAACGGAGGTACCAAGTCGGGGTGCCAGTGGATCCGTTACACTTACTAAAATAGATAAAGACATTAAGGACATTCATAAGAGTCTGGAACCAGTGGTAGGTACTAGAGATTTTGAGGAATTGAGTAAAACAACTGTGTCTAACCTTGACAAATTGGAAGAACAAGTTAAAATTGTTAAACAAAGAAAATATAAAAGAGACAAGACGGATTATAAAAATGATACCGTCACCAATTGGTCAAGGACCAATAGAGACAGTAGACAGAAAGTAAATCGTACGTCATATAGACCTAATTACATACCAAATATGGATAGGTCAACAAACAGGTCCTATGAGAATAAACAAAAGTGGTATAACCCTAGAGATAATGACAATAAATGGACAGAAGTCAGACCTAGATATAATCAGAGACGCAATTTTAGGAATACAGAACCTGATACCCCTAGGGATAATGGCATCCAGCTGAGTAATAGATTTGAGACTCTGAACAATGACACTCCCCCTAGCAGAAAGAATGTTTTTTTAGGGAGGCAGAAAAGGGATTATGCAACATCCCTTCAAAAGAGAGTAAGATACAGGGATACAGAGGATGCAGAGGAGGAGTCCAATTACAACTCCGTAAAGAGAGGAAGGTTGTTAAACCGGAGGGAATAATAAACCTCTCAAGCTATGAACTAGAGACTAATGAGATTAGAATTTTAAATAAAGGTTTAAAATTTGCCCCTAAAAGAAAGTTTGATTCATTCTCGGCTTATGTGGACATTCTTAAGTACTCCAGAAATTTAACGCTGAAAAGATTTTTCTATTTAAATAAAATTGAAAATAGAATAGATGACACTCATACTCAACTTAGGAATAAGTCTAATTTTTACCCTAGCACATACAAAACTGGTGCAATTGAAATTTTTGAGAAGTCCGCAATGGATGACCTTAAGACCTTAGAGAGTAAAAAAAAGAAAGGTCAAAGTGATAACCTTAACCCACAGGAGAGGGACGCTCTAAAAAGACTTAGGGATAATAAATTGATAATTATCAAACCTGCCGATAAGGGGGGTAGTATAGTTATCCAAGACACTAAAGACTACTTTAAAGAATGTTTTAGACAACTGAATGATGGAGTGTATAAAAAGCTAAAAGATGACCCTAGTATTGAAATCCAAAAGTCCCTTTTTGAACTTCTGGATAAGGGCGTAGAGAGTAATATACTTAATGATAAAGAGTTCAAGTTTTTAAAAAATGAATTTCCCCGAATCCCGACCTTTTATACCTTATCCAAAGTGCATAAGGATGAGAAGTGTCCGCCAGGAAGACCAATTGTGTCGGGTATAGGTTCAATTTCGGCTAATCTCTCTAAGTATGTGGATATCCATTTACAGGATGTGTTTAAGAATATGCCATCATATATAAAGGATACACCGGAGATAATCAGAGTGCTGAAAGATATAGAATGGAAAAGCACGTATTTTCTGGTGACGAGTGATGTGTCGTCTCTGTACACGGCTATCCGACATGATTTGGGTTGCAAAACGGTTAGACAGTGTCTTGAAAATTTTGGGAAACATACAAGAGACCAGATAGATTTTATCATGGAGAGTATTTATTGGATATTAACTAATAATTATTTTTTTTTAATTCTCAATTTTATCTTCAACACCAGGGCACAGCTATGGGGGCCAGGTTCGCTCCCAGCTACGCCAACCTGTTCATGTCAGGTTGGGAACAAGAATTTATTTATGGTGGCGTAGAATGGGAGACGAACCTGGTCACCTACAAGAGATATATTGATGACCTGATTTTTATTTGGAATGGTTCTCGATCTATGTTAGACGAATTTTTAAACAAATTAAATAGCAATAATTGGGGCATAGAGTTAACTAGTGAAGTCAGCCCAACAAGTATCAACTTTTTAGATTTAAACATATATATTGAGGATAACAAAATCATGACCAAAAATGTTTTTAAGAAAGTTGATGCGAACAGTTATGTCTTATACAATAGTGGTCACTACACGCCCTGGCTGAACAATATACCCAAGGGTCAGTTTCAGAGACTGAGACGTAACTGCACTAGTGACTGTATGTATGAGGAACAAGCTGCTATTTTAGAAGAACGTTTTAAATATAAGCAATACCCTGTAGACCTAATACACAAAGCTAGGGTGGAAGTAGGTAAAATAAGCCAGAATGATCTTATTGAACCAAAAGATAAAGGCACTTTACTAGACCACAACAAAATTGCACCTTTAGTATTGGATTTTAATGAGAATTTTAGAGAGATCAAACACATTGTATCCAAGCATTGGCACTTACTTAGAAAAGATAGGGAACTTAATGTTTTATTACCAGATAGACCTTTTGTAACATTTAGGGGAGCTCCTAGTTTTAAAAGTATTCTAACTAATATCTATCCAAAAGAGGACAGTGGTAATAGGTTGACCAATAATTTTTTAACAAGTAAAAATGGTTTTTACTCTTGTAATAAATGTATTGGCTGTAGATGTAGTATTAATAGCACCTTGAAAGGGATTAGTAAATTTAAAAATAAGTATAATAATGTGAAACATCAGATTAATGAGTTTATCACTTGCTTTACAAGAAATGTGATATATTTACTAGTATGTCCCTGCGGACTGCAATATGTCAGTAGAACGATTAGGCCTCTGCACAAAAGAATAGCAGAACATGTTTATAATATAAGGAGAGGGTATGAGTTGCACAGTGTGTCAGCTCACTTTAAGAAGTACCATAATATGGACCCAAAAGGCCTTGTGTTTTTAGGCATCCAGAATGTTAAGAAGTCATGGAGGGGAGGTAATTTTATACAACAAATAGGAAAAGTTGAGATGAGATGGGTTTATAGATTGAATACCTTGCAACCCTCCGGTCTTAATATTGAGTTTGACCTTTTTAATTTTATGTGATATGGTCCCTTTAACAATTTTTGTTCCCCCTTTTCTACTATTGCCAGACGTTTTTAAATTAATTATGCACATGTAAGGAAAGTATTCTTATTTAAAACGTATTTTCTAATAATGTATTTGATTATATGTATTTTTTTATGTTTTTATAATACCACTTGTAATTTTGAGTATGTCTCTTTAAGACTTAAAAGTTTTCTGATTAGCAGGCTGAATTCAGCCAGATGGACATATCAGACTTTTTTCTTAATGACTTTTTTCTTAATGACTGAAGTACGCCCACTTTTGGAGGCTGTTATAATGGGATGGTCGGCACAGGAACACGTGATCTGAGGAAGCCTTTACGGCGAAACGCGTCATCACGCTAGCACGCAGCACGCAAGGAGGACTGGACGCTTGAAAGACCGAGGGACACTACTCACAACATCCAGAGAACCGGTATCTGGATGTCTGTTTGCCCGTTCGGAGTGGAGTTAAAGCGAGTATAATCCAGTCTAGAGAAGTTGTATATTGAAGGCTGCAGATTATTTTTATGCAATAAAATTTATTTTTTACTGAGACGACCGCCCCATCGTTTTTAACCTATTGGATTCCAGAGGTCTACTCCCTGGAGACACTGTTTACAGTGTACAAGCGATTACAGCCTGAGCAGTCTCTTTACCTGCTCTGTGTTTGTGAGTGTTATACCACATTTTTAAATATTCTCATGTGTTTTTACAGTATTATACTATTATATGTTTTGTCTCCTTTTTATATGTAGAGCATCATTTACTTCTATCAATTTGGGTTTGTAAACTACATTATTTCACAAAATTAACTTTTTTTTATCACAATTTGTTGTATAATAAGAATCTATACACAAGTCACAACATTTATTGTTTTGCACATTTTGCACTTAAGCACTGTTGTGAGTGTTGCATTTTGCACAATTTTGTGAAGGCATAGCTATTTAAAGACACAGCACACTTTATGTTTTAACTATTTGTATTCTAGTGTTTTTGAGCTTTTACACTTATAAGGTGCTGCTATTATTTGTTTTAATATCTTTTAGTCACTTGGAAATTACTGTGCCATCTTTTAGCTTGTTTTTTTTGTATACTAAAAAAGACTAGGCATACCCCATTTGCAATACCTCGGGTTGTCTACTTTTGCAAATGGTATGCCATCATGGGGGTTATTCTCATTCCTGGGCTACCATATGGTCTCAAAGGCAACGAAAAAACTGAAACATTTAACATGCTATATTGGACCCTGTAACTTCCCAAAACACCATAAAACCTGTACATAGGGGGTACTGTTTTAAACGTGAAACATCGCTGAATACAAATATGTGTATTTTATTGCAGTAAAATGAAACAGTATTATGACATTCACAGTTAGAATGTCACGTAGAACTAAACTTTTTTTATATTTTGTTCATGTTAAATTATGTTTTATACCTAAATATTTGATGTTAAATGAAAGCCCTGTTTCCCCTGAATAAAATGATATAAAATAAGTGTGGGTGCACATAATATGAAAGATGTGAATTACGCCTGAACAGACATATAGCGCAAATTAAAGATTTTGTTTACGTTTTGTTCACAACGTGTACGTTTGGCCCAGTTTGGCCCAGTCCTTAAGGGGTTACTAATATATTGTTATGGGGTATTATTACATTGTGCACTGTAGTGAATACGACAAGGTTGTTCTTTTAATGCACTCTTATATAATATTACATTAATATATCATATTATCATGTATTTACAGGGATGTGGAATTTCTATTGCTCAATGCTCGGGGCATGCAGTTTCGTGCGATGGGCGAGAAGTGTTTCTACTCTTTTAGTGCCAGAGCCGCCAGGGAGGTAGTATTGGTGTGGTGGAAGGACTGTCCACAGTAGGCTGGGGCCACAGTGCACCATCAAGCATTAAAAGGAGCAACCGCCGCAGGGATATAGCATGTAGATTGTGTGCCTGTCATTGAGAGAATGTGTCTATCATTGCAAGGACAACTCATTTCAAATGTGTGAAAGCCACTGAAATATCTTCACACTTATTGAGTAATGTCTTAACAGCTATGCATAAATAGGAAATACATTGTAAAGTAATTACATATTTTCTACGTAGATTTGATTATTTTTAATAGTTCATTGTTTAATGTATTGCTTTATTTTGTAAATGTTTCCCACATCATTCTTTATTATGTAAAATATACATGTGATAGCTATGTGCAAATTGAAGTGGAAATAAATGCGAGACGTATTAAAGGACCACTATAGGCACTATAGACCACTTCAGCTCAATGACATTGTCTGGATGCCAGGTCCCTCTAGCTTTAACCCTGCAGCTGAAAACATATGTTTCACTGAGGGTTAATCCAGCCTCTTCTGGCTGTCTCACTCACAGCTGCTAGAGGCGTCCATAGGAAAGCATTGAGTAATGCTTTCATATGGGCTGTTTGAATGCGCGTTCGGACGTCGGCAGAGGGTGGAGAGTAGCCCAGCACAAAGGGCCCCCGGCGCTGGAGAAAGGTAAGTGGCTGAAGGGGTTTTAACCCCTTCAGCCCAGAGGGAGGGGGACCTAATGACCCTACAGTGCCAGGAAAACAAGTTTGTTTTTCTGGCACTATAGTGCTCATTTAACCTTAAAAAATTGTAAACTGTGAGCTTTTATTTTTTGACAAGATCTTTCCAAGTTTATTATGGTGATATTAGGTTTCAGGAAACAAGCAAACATGTACACAATTGTCTATTTAAAAAAAACAAAAACATATGTGTCTGTCAGTGAGTGTGTCTGTAGCTCTCGCTCAGAATCAGTAAGTTCTGGGCACTTCCGGACCAAGAGATCATCCCCCTCTCCCGTCCAGTGCACACTAGGCCGCATCTGCCACAGTTTGGGGAATAGATTCCCATCCAGTCAAGAACGTGCAGCAGAAAGCTTTAGGTAGATTGTGGGATCAGATACTGCAGTCAGCCTCTCCTCTCCATTGCAGGTTTGTGGAGGAGCTCGCATGAAATGCATCTCCCCACCATGACAGTCAGGCCCTGTGACCCCCAAATCAACTATTTTTGCTTTCATTTTTCCATCCAGATTTAATTTGTGAAAATGGGTTTATCAAATAGCCATGTCAATGTCCACAGTTGTAGGCAAGGGCCCCCAATCTTGGTAATTGAAATTATTTTTTGTGTCATGACAAGTAGATTGGGCTACCACTTTAGTCCCTTGGACAAGTAGATTTTTTTAAAAAAGAGTTCCACACCACTGATTTATAGAATTATAAGGTCTTTATATTGTTTCACACTTGTTAGCACTTTGTGTACAGTTTCTACGGTTACTACTAATGCACTGATGAAGTGATTTATAATGGGACATAGTTTGAAAGGATGTGCTGAAATACTTTTATAAATATTTTTATTATATACAGCTTGTGCAGAGCAAGATTCTGTGCACCCTGTGTGGTAGGTGCTGTACCTTTTACCTTGTGGCACAATACCCAATATCCCCTTAGCATTGTATTATTTATGGCAACTTGGCATTATTACTGCAGACCTCAGAGCATCATCTATCTGTGACCATGTGTGAATTATGTTTTTTTCTTTAGTTCTTCTGATAACATGACTGTCCACCTGTCATTTGGTGTCTGAAGATATGATGCAAGCTGCTGCATACGCGCAAGATTAACCATTTAAACGGTTACTCCAAGCATAACAACTACAGCCCGCTATAGTGGTTACGATATCAGGAATACCATGGCGTGGTTCCCCAGTAATAAAGCAAACCTTTTGGTAAAGGTTTGCCCTCTTATCCGGGTACCTGTTGTTTTGTGATGCTCTCTCTCCTCCTCGGTGATGCACTTCGTGCTTATACAGAGCTGCAGAAGCCAATACAATCTCAGTTTGTTGGAAGAAAGCGTAAACTGACCGCTCTAGCAGTGAATGCAAGAAAAAAAACTGCATAGAATTTACATTTGCCAGCCCGGAACCTTTGTTCCAGGCTGACTAAGGACACTGCTAGAGGTGCAATTACAGCTCTGCCAACCAAGGGGTTACACTCTGTATGTGCAGCATTTCATAGTGAAACACTGCACATATCGAGCCACTATAAACACTTCAAATCTCTTACGTGGTTGGAATAAACCCATACTCAAGCCCTAAAGCAGCACTCAGCACTCAGCACAAAGGCTGCCCTACTGGGCAGCCTGTTATCCTAGTGCGTATGCATGCCTGCATGACATACTACCTTTAAGGGCATGCAAATAGGATCACAGACATGCACAAAAGGCAACACTACCCCACTCATATCCTACCTCTCCCCAATTCAGGCCTACTAAATTTGGCTGCAGGACTGTACACATATTCTCACCTGATTCTTTACCCACACCCTACCACATATTTGATGTTTAAATATGAGTGAATTCCTTACTCCCTCTTGTTTATTATCAAACCACTGTCAGTTGTACTTGTCTTAATGCAACAACTGGTTCATAGAATGCCTTGGCACTTAGATGCAATTGTTACGATTGTTATTTTGTGTATACCACCAAGAGAACCATGGTGGTTTTATGAACCAGCTGCATAGAAGTCAACTCTTTATCAATTTGCTAAGCTTTTTGCATTTATTTCTTCATATTGCAATTTTTTTCCTTTAAGCATTCAACTGTCACAATTTTTTTTTCTTTTTACATCTGAAGGTCTGGAGATTATAATTTTTTTAAATTTTTTTTTTCGTGCATGAATTAACAATTTGGTCTGCCACGCCACAATAGCGATATGAGACCATTCGTTAATAGATTGGAAGGCGGCATAAGAAATACTGTGCACATTTTTTTAAAAGTAAAATACAGGTTTATTCACGATGTGTCAGTAGCTGAAAACGCATGAGGATTGATGAAGCTATGTGTTATAGACGGACACTGAGTAACTAACACACTAAAATATTAATAGGACATGCTATGCAATTTATATGATCAGGGTTAGTCTAGTGCAGGGGTAGGCAACCTACGGCACTAGTGCCATGCACGGCACTCGAGGTGTCTTTGCACGGCACTCAAGGCTGCTAGAGCCAAACGGGGTCTGGCCTATCAGGAGTCTCAGTGAAACTTCAGATATCTGCTAATACAAAGAGGTAGTGAAGGACAATCCTCAATTTATGCATTGCAGCACAGATCACTTCCTCCCAGCACTTGTGAATGGGAATCCACACTGTAGTAGAGCAGACCACAGCTGATGTTGCAGCTCCTGTCCTTGACCTGTACCTGCCCAAGCTGGTCCCCAGTGGAACCCAGGGAAGCCACCCACACTGCTAGATATACACAGACCTGCAGAATAAGCCTCCCCTCATACAAATAATATGAACAGCCCACACCCAAACATACACACAATCCCCAGAAACGCAACACCACTAACCATTACATACATGCAGCCTCTCACATGCAAAACCCTAAACAGCCCCCATACACTACCTAACACACAATGTGACAATATCCACCCACACACAATTCCACAAGCAGCCCTCATACACAGCCCACATTCATATGTATCATACACGATACCATAAACTACTAATGGACATATTCAATATAATAGCTCATATACGCACAAATACAACGATACAAAGCAATTACAGTATATATATATAACACAAGCAGAATACGGCAGCACACACACCTCAATTTAAAAAAATAGGATCGGCAGGGCCGTTTGAAGGAATTTGGGGGCCCCAAACAAAATGGGCATTACTCCCCCCCCCCTCTTTATGTTCTTCTCACCTCCCCTTCCATGTAGCGTGGCCGAGCTCAGGGTGCACTTCCTGTCAGTCCGGCCGGGAACAGGAAACTCAATCTCCTGTACCACGTGGTACCCGGCCAGACTGACAGGAGGAAGAGGAGCTCGGCCACGCTACAGGGAAGGGGAGGTTACATAGTTACATAGTTAGATAGCTGAAAAGAGACTTGCGTCCATCAAGTTCAGCCTTCCTCACACCTGTTTTTTGCTGTTGATCCAAAAGAAAAAAAAAACAAACAAAAAAAAACAAAAAAACCCCAGTTTGAAGCACAATTTTGCAACAAGCTAGGACAAAAAATTCCTTCTTGACCCCAGAATGGCAGTCAGATTTATCCTTGAATCAAGCAGTTATTACCCTACATTGAAAGATTATATCCTTGAATATTCTGTCTTTGCAAGTATGCATCTAGTAGCTGTTTGAACATCTGTATGGACTCTGATAAAACCACTTCTTCAGGCAGAGAATTCCACATCCTGATTGTTCTTACAGTAAAAAAACCTTTCCTTTGCCTTAGACGAAATCTTCTTTCTTCCAGTCTAAACGCATGGCCTCGTGTCCTATGTAAAGTCCGGTTTGTGAATAGATTTCCACACAATGGTTTGTATTGGCCCCGAATATATTTGTATAATGTTATCATATCCCCTCTCAGGCGACGTTTTTCTAAACTAAATAGGTTTAAATTTGTTAACCTTTCTTCATAGCTGATATGTTCCATTCCTTTTATTAATTTTGTAGCCCGCCTCTGCACTTTTTCTAGTGCCATGATATCCTTCTTTAGAACAGGTGCCCAAAATTGCACAGCATATTCAATATGTGGTCTTACCAGTGATTTATAGAGAGGCAAAATTATATTCTCGTCCCGAGAATGAATGCCCTTTTTCATGCATGACAATACCTTACTGGCCTTGGCCACTGCTGATTGACATTGCACATTGTTGCATAGTTTGTTGTCTATAACAATTCCCAAGTCCTTTTCGTGTGTTGTTATCCCTAATTCGCTTCCATTAAGGGTATACGTTGCTTGTGTATTCTTTACGCCGAAGTGCATAACTTTGCATTTTTCAACATTAAATTTCATCTGCCATTTGAGTGCCCAGTCCTCCAGTCTATCTAAATCCTTCTGCAGCAAAGTAATATCTTGCTCACATTGTATTATTTTACAAAGTTTTGTGTCATCTGCAAACACTGAAACATGACTTTCAATGCTGTCTTCAAGATCATTTATAAAAATGTGACGAGAGAGGCAGTGCTGCAGCCGCCTGAGGCTCTCTATAGAGCGCTCAGGCGGCTGCAGCCTTATAGGAAGCGCCAGCCCTGCTTGGGGGCCCAGGCCAGCTCGTGGCCCCAAGCAATTGCTAGGTTAGCTTGCCTGGTAGCGACGGGCCTGAGGATCGGCATGCTACGGGACATCACAATCCTATATCGGCACAGTGCTGCTAAAAGGTTGCCTACCCATGGTCTAGTGCATGTTGGTCAGTACACTTAGCTTAGCTCTAGTAATGATAGGGGTATGCCCTGTTTGTGCTCATAGTGGATTAGTGTAGGCTAGGGTAGCATAGTTCCTATCAGTCAGGGTTAACAGCTTGACAGTTGTGGTATAGGTCGCACATACAGTGTTGTGACAGGTTAATGACATCAAAGATTTACATCAGACATTAATAGTGATAACGTGTCTTGGCTCAGAGCTACTAGGTACCATCAGGACTACACGGGTATTTAACTGAATCGGCAATGCAGCGTAAACAGTCCAGGCAAGGGTTAATACACCTCAGTCACTGGGATAGATGCGAGCCAGCACCCAAAATGCACCCCACAGGTAGTACATTGTTGGAGGTTCACCCTATCCCTTGGCTTGGCATCCGATCTCTGTGGTTTGTGGGAGTCTCGTTCTCTATGTCTGCGGCAGGAGCGTCTTGTGTGGTCACCCTGTCCGCCCCAGCTCTCAGCATACACCCGTGTACCTGAGCCGCCTGTTTCTCTGCGTGTTGCAGCCGGAGCTCGAGGTCCACCGGTATGTTGCTTCTTCATGCGCAGAGTGGCAATCCCCATGGCGGGGGGGGTGAAGCTTTGAGGGGGTGGTCCTGCTTAAGCATAGTGTGGCACCTCGTTGGTCTGGGCTTGTGGCATTTAGGCTTTTCTCGGGGTGCTTGCCTTCTCCTTCCCACCTTCCAAGTCGCGCCGTTGCCCTGTTCCAGAGCTGCGTGCTGCTGTGTTGGCACTGGTGAGGTTACCGTCGGTGGAGCCTCTTCATCTGTACCCCCGCGGAGTTTAAGTTTGGCCCAGAAGGCAGAGAACATACGATCAAGTCTTTCCTCCAGCGGGGGTAGTGGAGAGGCAGGCCACGGCTCACACGTGGCGTCCGCCATGTCTGGCAGTGCCAGTATGTCACTGTTGGCACTATGCTGCTAGGTCTCAAGATTTAGTAGCCGGGATATCCCTCACCGGCAGGAGGGGGGTTAGAGTGTGTCGGGGGACCTGCAGGCTAGTGGGCTCCAGTCAGCGGAGGGATCGGCCGCCTCCCCTGCGCCGTCTGAGCAGGCCTCAGGTCTGACCCCAGGATATGTCCACCGATTTCAGTCATGGGACCCGACGCTTGTTGCCGCAGATGTGGACCTCCGTTTCCAGGCCGGGTATACTATTAAGATTTAGGGCTTTTGCTGTCAATGCAGTTGAATGAGTATTTTAGCCCGGAGCTCTCACAAAGTGCAACCGCTTGGCATGGCGGACAGGCTCCGCCCCCCCCGCTATTTTTGACTTTTGATGTTGCAATATCATTTTTTTTATCTTTTTGACTTATTTTACTGTAAATATAAGCAAAAAACTTTCCAATTTTCACCATTTTATTCTCACCTAATGTGTTAGGTATACATTTAGAATAATAAATAAAATCCCGTTCTTTACTTTAAAATGCAATATATGATATGTATTTAAAGAGAAACCCATAAATTATAGCCTAACAAACACATAGCACAAATTCTAGGTTTTCTTTTGGTTAAAAACTTGGGACAATTGACCCTATTCTTAAGGGGTTACACTGGGATATACAGAGATACCAGAGCTCACTCTAGTGCTGTATGTAAAAGTTACATTTGATTGTTCTTAGGAAGGTTGTTCATACAGGTGTAGAATACGGTGACCATTACAAATGCACATTTGTATAACCCTTAAGTATATTTTCATAACAATCAGTTCCTTGAAGGTCTTATTCTGCTCTCACATGGTAAACCATATTTGTCTTCAGCAGAGCTCTTTGGCAAAGAATATGATGGCAACCTGGGGTGTCAGTGGTCTTTGAACAGGTAAATACAAATTAAAGATCATCAAGTATATAATTTGCACCAAACCTATAACCACAAAGCGACCATTCTACAAATTCAAAATGAAATTCAAAAGTGCTACAGCATTATATTTACAGTATGTAAATTGCAGGAGAAATGCATATAGTAAACTGTAGGGTAAACTAGTGAAATAAAGTTAGAATTCAAAGTGAATGTAAAAATGTTCTAAGTATGCTATGCTTAACCCCTTAAGGACCAAACTTCTGGAATAAAAGGGAATCATGACATGTCACACATGTCATGTGTCCTTAAGGGGTTAATTTAGCTTCTCTTGCCTTAAATTTGAAATTGACTGAGTTTTCACTTTAGTAAATAACCCTGGATAGTTTATAGTTTAAATTTTCTAAATATCCAAAGCATTCTATTCATTGGCATAAAATAGAGGCTCATCCTTTTTCTTTTCCAGATGATATTAGTTAGTTCACTGCTGTTACCAGTCTATCTTGTAATACAGTGGAACCTCAGAACTTGAACTTAATCCGTTCCAGAAGGCTGTTTGAGAACCGATTTGTTTGAAAACCAAATCAAAAATTTCCATAAAAATTAATGTATAGAGTATTAGATTAATCTGTTCCAGATCCCCAAAATTGCATAATTTTAACACAAATGTTACAGTTTAATAATACCTTGCATGTATAAAATCATACAGAAAAACAATAAATACAATGTAAATTAAATTAAAATGTAACCACTTTGCCGGTCAGCTCTGTTTCCTGACAGAATGGAGCTCTGAACGCTTTGTCTAGTGCTAGCAGGCCAATGCGTCATACCAACGAGGTTAATGCCTTGTGATTTTGTTCTAATACAGAGTTTTGTTCAGGTACTGAGACATTTTTTTCTCAAGTCATATTTGAATACCGAATTGCTCGGGTAAGGGAGTGTTCCAGTTCTGAGGTTCCACTGTATATTGAATGTCACTTGCATTGCTGGCACTAGCAAATATGCATGCTTGCTTAAAATAAGCATCCCACTTTAAATGAAGGGTCTAGTGTTCATGGTATATTAAGATGATGTAAATAGTTTTCATAAAAGTCTAATCCCTACTATGACAGATGATAACTACAGAACAACTTAAGATAAAAGCAGACCTTGTAAAACATAATTTTTGGCCCTAGTTCAACAATAGATAGAATCCAATCATTCCACAGTTTATAGCAGGAAGGCTTGTCAGCAGCAATAATATAAAAAGAGTTCCATCACATACTGTTGCAATATATATTTAGCAATGCTATATCGACCCGATTAGGAACCCAGCATGGATATTTTACTATAGCAGTGATGGCGAACCTTTTTAAGCCCGAGTGCCCAAACCGCAATACATGCCAACTTTTTTTCCCTTAAAGTGCCAACACGGCAATTGCGTGTGTGTGTGGGGGGGTGCGTGTGTGTGTGTGTGGGGGGGTGCGTGTGCGTGGGGGGCTGCGCGTGGGGGGGTGCGCGTGTGCGTGGGGGAGTGCTGTGTGTGTGGGGTAGGGGTGCTGTGTGTGGGGTATGGGTGCTGTGTGTGGGGTAGGGGTGCTGTATGTGTGTGAGAGGGGTGCTGTGCTGTGGTGGGTAAGGGGTACTGTGTGGGGGGTAGGGATACTGTGTGTGGGGGGTAGGGGTACTGTGTGTGGGGGGTAGGGGTACTGTGTGTGGGGGGTAGGGGTACTGTGTGTGGGGGAGTAGGGGTACTTCTGGGGGGGTAGGGGTACTTCTGGAGGGGTAGGGGTACTTCTGGAGGGGTAGGGGTACTTCTGGAGGGGTAGGGGTACTTCTGGGGGGTAGGGGTACTTCTGGGGGGTAGGGGTACTTCTGGGGGGTAGGGGTACTTCTGGGGGTAGGGGTACTTCTGGGGGTAGGGGTACTTCTGGGGGGGTAGGGGTGCTGCTGGGGGGGTGGAGTGCTGCTGTGGGGGGTAGGGGTGGTGCTGTAGGGGTAGGGTGCTGTCGTGGGTAGGGGTGGTGCTGGGGGGGTAGGGTGCTGTGGTGGGTAGGGGTGGTGCTGTGGGGGGTAGGGGTGGTGCTGTGGTGGGTAGGGTGCTGTGGTGGGTAGGGGTGGTGCGGGGGGGTATGGTGCTGCTGGGGGGTAGGGTGGTGCTGCTGGGGGGGTAGGGTGGTGCTGTGGGGGGTAGGGGTGGTGCTGTGGGGGGTAGGGGTGGTGCTGGGGGGGGTAGGGGTGATGCTGTGGGGGGGTAGGGGTGATGCTGTGGGGGGGTAGGGGTGATGCTGTGGGGGGTAGGGGTGGTGCTGTGGGGGGTAGGGGTGGTGCTGTGGGGGGTAGGGGTGGTGCGGGGGGTTGGTTGCTGTGGGGGGTAGGGTGCTGTGGGGGGTAGGGTGCTATGGGGGGTAGGGTGCTATGGGGGGTAGGGGTGGTGCTGTGGGGGGTAGGGGTGGTGCTGTGGGGGGTAGGGGTGGTGCTGTGGGGGGTAGGGGTGGTAGGGTGCTGCATGGGGGTAGGGGTGGTGCTTTGGGGGTAGGGTGCTGTGGGGGGTAGGGGTGGTGCTGTGGGGGGTAGGGGTGGTGCTGGGGGGTAGGGGTGGTGCTGGGGGGTAGGGGTGGTGCTGGGGGGTAGGGGTGGTGCTGGGGGGTAGGGGTGGTGCTGTGGTGGGTAGGGGTGGTGCTGTGGTGGGTAGGGGTGGTGCTGTGGTGGGTAGGGGTGGTGCTGTGGTGGGTAGGGGTGGTGCTGTGGTGGGTAGGGGTGGTGCTGTGGGGGGTAGGGGTGGTGCTGTGGGGGTAGGGTGCTGCTGGGGGGGTAGGGTGCTGCTGTGGGGGGTAGGGTGCTGCTGTGGGGGGTAGGGTGCTGCTGTGGGGGGTAGGGTGCTGCTGTGGGGGGTAGGGGTGCTGTGGTGGGTAGGGGTGGTGCTGGGGGGTAGGGTGGTGCTGGGGGGGGTAGGGTGCTGCTGGGGGGGGTAGGGGTGGTGCTGTGGTGGGTAGGGGTGGTGCTGGGGGGGTAGGGTGCTGCTGGGGGGGTGGGGGGGTGCTGTGGTGGGTAGGGCGCTGTGGTGGTAAGGGTACTTCCGGGGGGGTAGGGGTGGTGTGTTAGTATCCCACCCCCCTCCTTCTTACCTTCAATGAAGTGGGGGGGGGGGGGGAGGGACACAGCCATCCCTGGTGGTCCGGTGGTGGTAAGTACTGCAGGGGGAGGGATCTGTGTAGCAGCTCCCCCTGTCCTCCCGTGCGATGCTGTGTGGAGCGTTGCCATGGTAACGCTCGCCAACGCTCCACACAGCATCGCGCGGGAGGACAGGGGAGCTGCTACACAGATCCCTCCCCCTGCCTCCCGACCCGGAAGCAGAATAGGCGCCTGCCGTTTCGGGCAGGCAGGCGCCTATTCTGCAGTGATGGCGGACCTGTGGCCGCGTGCCCAGAGAGAGGGCTCGGCGTGCCACCTGTGGCACGCGTGCCATAGGTTCGCCATCACTGTACTATAGGGTGCATTGTCAGGAGTTTAACCCCTTAACCCCTTAAGGACACATGACATGTCTGACATGTCATGATTCCCTTTTATTCCAGAAGTTTGGTCCTTAAGGGGTTAAGACCGCAGCCAAATGTACAAGTTGTGATCCGAAAAAAACGTAAACAAAACCTGGCATTTGCGCTATATGTCTGTCCAACCGTAATTCACCTCTTTCATATTAAATGCACCCACACTTATTATATATCATTTTATTCAGGGGAAACGGGGCTTTCGTTTAACATCAAATATTTAGGTATGGAACATAATTTAATATGAAAAAAAAAATATAAAAAAATGGGAGAAAATAAGACTTTTTCAATTGTTTTAGTTCTACGTGACATTTTAACTGTGAATGTCAAAATACTGTTTGCTTTTACTGCAATACAATACACATATTTGTATTCAGCGATGTCTCACGTGTAAAACAGTACCCCTTATGTACAGGTTATATGGTGTTTTGGGAAGTTACAGGGTCAAATATAGCGTGTTACATATTTCAGTTTTTTCACATTGAAATTCGCCAGATTGGTTACGTTGCCTTTGAGACCATATGGTAGCCCAGGAATAAGAATTACCCCCATGATGGCATACCATTTGCAAAAGTAGACAACCCAATGTATTGCAGATGGAGTATGTCCAGTCTTTTTTAGTAGCCACTTGGTCACAAACACTGCCCAAAGTTAGTGTTAATATTTGAAAATGCAAAAAACTAATTTGAACGCAAATTTTAGCCAGTGTTTGTGACTAAGTGGCTACTAAAAAAAACTGAACATACCCCATTTGCAATACCCTGGGTTGTCTACTATTGCAAATGGTATGCCATCATGGGGATCATTGTCATTCCTGGGCTACCATACGGTCTCAAAGGCAACCTGGCGAATTTTAATGTGAAAAAACTGAAACGCAAACCTTATATTTGACTAACTTTTGAAAACACTATAAAACCTGTACATGAGGGGTACTGTTATACTCAGGAGACTTCGCTGAACACAAATATTAGTGTATCAAAACAGTAAAACGTATCACAACAATTATATCGTCAGTGTAAGTGCCGTTTGTGTGTGAAAAATGCAAAAATGTCACTGTCACTGACGATATCGTCGTTGTAATATATTTTACTGTTTTGAAACACTAATATTTGTGTTCAGCGAAGTATTCCGAGTAAAACAGTACCCCCCATGTACAGGTTTTATGGTTAAATATAGTGCTAGAAAATTTAATTCCCTGAACTTTCGGCCTGGGTTGTCAGGCAGGTCCTGCAAATTGTAATCAATAAAATGACCTAATTATGTAAAATTATTACAAAAATATATACGTAGAATTATTATATATATATATATATATATATATATATATATACATACACACACACACACACACTTTTTTATTATTTGTATTTATATATAGGTATATATATAGTGATATATACGTATATACATATGTATATAGATATATATTATTTCGTTCTACATGTATTTTGATATCAATATATATTAATTTTAAAATACAGTTAGAACGAAATTACACATGTTTATATATTTTTTATTATTTTTTTAATTATATTTTTTAACATTTATATATTTTATTATTATATATAAATATATAATGAAAATTATATATATATTTAATCAATATCATTGTACGTGTATTTTGATATTAATATATATATAATTATGTATATATTAATATTAAAATACACGTAGACAGTGTGTGTATATTTATGTGTATATATATATATATACTTAGATCATATACATAATAAATATATATATATGATCTAAGTATATATTATTAATTTTTACACTGATTTAACTTATTTTATTTTATTTTCAGGCAGCAGGGGGAGTACCTGTCATTACAGGCACTCCCCCTGCTGGCATTGACATGGACGGCTATGCGATCACATGGCCCTGGGGGGCCGAAGAGGACAGAGGGGGACTCCCTGGGCTCCCAGGTAAGTCCCCCATACCGCGATCGCCGGCGACCGGGTAAGTACAAAAGATCGCAGGACGTTCTATGCCGTCCTGCGGCGTTTAGAGCCATATAAATAAGGACGGCATAGAACGTCCTGCGGTCTTAAGGGGTTAAAGTACATTTAACATTTTATGCCAAAATAACCGTATTGAAAAGCTAATTTTGGAGAAATTTTGCGGCTTTCACATAGGAAAGCATTGGATTGGCTGAGACTGTCAAGGAGGCTGATCAGGGGCAGAGCCAACACAAGCCAAACACTGCCCTGGCCAATCAGACTCTCCTCGTAGAAATGCACTGAATCAATGCATCTCTATGTGGAAAGTTCAGTGTCTCCATGCAGAGGGTGGAGACACTGAATGGGAGTTCCAGGAATCGCCTCATAAAGTCATATGAGTGGCCAGTGGAAGTATCCCTAGACTGTAATGTAAACACTGCCTTTTTTTTCTGAAAAGACAGTGTTTACTGCAAAACGCCTGAAGGGAATGATTCTACTCACCAGAACAAATACAAGAAGCTGTAGTTGTTCTGGTGACTATAGTGTCCCTTTAATGAAGGATGTGCAGAATAAAAACCCTCACAAACTTTGAGAACCCCAAAATCCTACTGCAGTAGGACCTACATGTGAAGACTATAAAACTAACTATAAAGATAACCGCTTCAAAGCTATGGCTATGTTATTTCTCGTTACACCAATGCACAGTTCATGAAATAGAATTTCTATTGGAAAAGCAAAAAATTATGAGAAATAGAACACAACTTTGGATGCATTTAATAGCTTTCTCCATAGCTATAAAAGTGGGTTTTTAGCAGTGCTGTAAAATATGAGAATTGATCCATGAAGTTCAGCTTTTTTCTGGAGTGAATCTGATACAAAAAGTTTTAAAGCCAGCCACTACAAAATTAAATTGGGGGAAATAACTGGTTAAAAGTTGAAACATTCATTATTTATTTTTGATTAAGTTACAATGAAAGCAACAAAATACACAATGATATGCGACATTCGCATAACAAAAATAAGCTTATGGAAGAGCAAGTTCAAGTACTTGTAACATACATAGCCTTGCTTAGAGAAAGTGAAAAGGAAATAATCATTGCTTCTATAAAAAGACAGATGGGGAAAAGAAACTAAAAGCATTGATATCTTGTAAAGCCCTCCCCCTGCAAAAAAAAAAACCCAAAAACCCAGCATTAATTAAAACACTCTGTTATATGTGCAGCGGAAATAGCTTGTCAAATTGGAGTTTGTGACAATTGCTAGGTTAATAATGATGTGGGTAACAATTAACCCACACCGTACAATAGTTTACAGACTCAAAAAGTAGCATAATTATATTAACTGTCCAAGCAAATATTTCATGTTAAAAAAAAAAATCCTATATTGGCAGTGTAAAAAATTATATGTAGCAAAGCAAACAATTGTTCACAGACACAGTTTTGTAATTCATAGAACTCAGTAGCATCCAAACAGTGTTTAATCAAGAAACAGACTTGTCATTATTACAATTAATGTACATTCATATAATTAAAATAACATTACTTCCCTCATCACTGATCAACAGAGATAGGATAGTGATATAAATTATAAATAAAATAAAAAAATCAATGACTTAATGTATGAGTTCCTTATTTATCCTGAAGGATTTACACAGTGACCTTAAAGGCACTCTAAGTACCATAACCACTATAGCCTGCTGCAGTGGCTATTGAGCCAGCATGCATGCCCCTGGCACTCTTACTAGGTGCTGTGCTAAACTTTTTTCTCTTAAGCACCATGGCCTGGAACGTCACATAAGCATATCGCTACTATGGACGTTACACTTCTGTATTTTGTGCTGTTTTGTCCAAATTTGAATGACATTCAGAGGTTGGGCATGCCGGCTGAAGAAACTTCGAGCAAAGAGACTCTGCTTATGAATTATCGCAGAAGCTGCAATGTCTTCGCCAGATGGCCCCGAAGCATATACCAGCTACCCAGATTCCTATTGTCAAGCTACATGAGGTATGAAAAGGAATTAAGGAAGAGGTAATTCAGCACTCGTAGATACTGGTACAGTTCACTGGGGCAGCTTAACACCCAAATCCGGTGTTTCTCTTATCCGATACAAGTCAGAGTCAAATATTGCAAAGGAGTTTGTGTGGGGGCTTTGTGATTCCTCAGATTTATATGCTAAAAATACAAGACAGACACAAAGAAGAAAAGAGCTGGTAGTGTAGTATATTTTTGTATTCTTTGGAGAGATGTACACTTGCACTTTTCTGGAGCTTCAAGCATTTGTTAGAGCTGAATTGAAGCTCCAGAAAATTGTAAGCGTACATCTTGCGGATTACATCTCTCCAAAGAATACAAAAATATTCTACACTATCAGCTCTTTTCTTCTGTCTTCTATTTTTTGCATATACATCTGAGGAATTACAAAGGTGCCAGTGCCACACCAACCCCTCTGCTATATAAGAAGAAATTAGTCAATCCAAATATGGACAAAATTAAGATTGCGAATATTAAAGTAGAACTTCCACAATAGCAGTATGTCAAACAAGGGGCCTGGCCATGTTGCCCAGGAGAGCCTTGGTTTCTTCAAATTACTTGAAATTGGTTTGACACAGACTTTGGGAATGGCGCCTTGGGCATGCTGGTGTCATAACCATTACAGCAGCCTGTATTAGTCATGGTACTTAGAGAGCTGCTTTAAAGTGTACATGTCATATAAAAGTTACATAGGGAGACTTTACACAGAACAAAATGCCATCTATACATCGTGATAGCAGAGTTGTTAGCAAATATATAGATTTAATTTCATCCACAATTGATTTTTATTGTTTATTTTTTTTAGCATGTAAGCCACTTCCATGCTAATGACATGCCTGGCTCATTCTTAAACAATGAGTGAAGCTCCGACAATGAGAAGCATGCAGCCATTATGTATTGCAGAGGCTGTCTTGTACAAAAAGCACAATGTATAGAAGGCAACCTTGTCATACACGTTAGATTCACTATAAAGTCATTAGGTGCCATAAAGAATTAATAGACATGGAGTGTTGGCACAACCTCGCAGTATGGTCTGCAGAATCTCTGTTTAGAAGAAATCTTTTCTTAGGCAATATCCTTCAGTTGTCATTCAAAAACATTAAATTGAAGAGAAAAAAAAAAAAGAAAAAACACTGCTGCTATCCGATGCCTGATAATGGGTAAAGTACCCTGATATCATATTCACACAAATCGCTACAATAAAAATATATATCCCAACACTGACAATATGTTCTTATTCTCTGTACACAGGCACTTAACTTGTATTGATGTTATCAACAAAGCTAGAACAAATCTCAAGTCACAAAAAGTGAGACATCTGCCAAAATCTTGTAGAAAAAGATACACAATGGACATCACAGTAACCAGGTTTGATGACATTTTGAAACAAGAGCAGTTTTGTTTCGATCTGCACAGCGTGTGTACGAGTAGTCGGTTTTTAGTGAACCAGAAGGATAAGAAAAGCTTTGTTGTCACTTCAGAATTGTTTGTATTTCAAAAAGGTCACACGCTCAATTACCAATCTGTCCCAGAGCAGAAGGTTCTCTCATAACTAGATTCCAACATTACAAATACATTGCATTCAAGTACAACTACGTCTCTTGTGGAATTTGCTTGAAGGATGTTATCGCCATGAGATAAATACTTATAAGAGGAAATCACCTGCAGGCAGAGAGCTTTGCCCGCACCTTTGCTATTTTAGCTTCAAGTTTGGAAGCCATCCTTTTGGGACAGTTTGGTGATTCTGTTTTCTCCAGAACTGAGGTAGAACTGAATCGCATTTCCAATTGCTCTTTACTTAAACCTTACTTCTTTCAGGACTCGCTCCAATCTGAGTTCTGCGTCGGGGGAAAATCTTTCTTTTTAGTGCAATCAGCTAGGAGACAAAGAAAACACACCAAGGCATGAATATTTAAATCGACATCCTCCTCACAGTGTACATGCATCAGTAATTGATGTAAACAGGCAAACAGATCTAATTTGCTTTCTAGGTTTAATATGTTTCCGGTACCCAACAATAGCATTCATTTCCTAAATCAGTACTTTCTTGTTATGTATAGTATTATAGAAAACAGAATCACACATCCCTTGGCTATCTTGCTTTTCAGTGTGTGGTCCCTTATGTATAGGATGTTGATGTCGTGTTGCAGTCTGATTTATTACAATTCTCTTTAGTGTAGTTTACGTCTAAACTAAAATGTTGTGAGTGTTCTGGATGTGTACATTGGTAGCACTATTTTCATGCCCATCATTAATTAATTAATTAATTAATTAATTAAACCACAATAAAAATCTCTCAAGTTGCTCAATAACATTTTAGTGATTGAAGATGTGGCCAAGGATTTAAGAAAAACAGCTTGCCGGTGCATTGGGGTTGCAACAATACATCACTATTTCCATACTTCTAAGCATTTTATTTTTAGTCATTAAAGCGGCACTGTCGTGGCCGAATCCAGTTTTACTTTTTAATCCCTCTCCCGACTCCACTACATCTAATTGCCCCCATAGTCTGCCCCTAAGCCCCCCATACAACCTATTTTTTATCTTTAAATTCTGCCCGGACCTAGGTCCTGGGCGCCGCCCTGTGGGACACATCACCTGCCCACACCAGATAGCGCTGTGAAATTCCCGTGCATGCCCAGTTTTATCTATTCGTTCATTACAAGGAGGGAGCTACCAGCGCGCAGCTCCCCCCTTGTAATATGTAAAAATAGAAGTGGCAAGGAGCAGTGCTCCCCACCACTTCCTAAGCCCCCCATGTCCTCCCTCACTCTATGGGGGTCAATATGACCCCCATAATAGCATAAGGGAAATTAAAATCTCCCGAATGCCCCTACTCGCTGTGCCGCCAGTGGCTGCTCACTGTTGTAAAAAATAAATACCACCCCCATCTAAAAAATGGCCCCATGGTGGGGCATTTATTTTTACTTTGTGTTAGTAAAGTTGGCTGAAAAAAAAAATCTTGGTATTTCAGCCTTTTGGTAGATAGCTCCTTAATACCGTGGGAATTAGAGAGCTATCTACTAAGCGGCTGCAAGATGCAGCTGCGATCGGATCGGAATTTCATTAATTCCAATAAAGTTTCGAACTGAACAAAAGTCCAGAATTTCGTCCTGACATGAATGGAGGAACTGCTCTTATTCTGTTAGGGCGAAATTCGGTAGTTTTGCTGGCATTTGGGAATACGAAAAGGAGGCATTGCGAGAACACTGAGAAAATGTAAGAATTGTGGGAAAATGTCTCTGGCCACAGGAAATGGAGCACACTTTGTTCCTGTGCTGGTCATATATGGTCAGGCGTAGGAAACCTCCATAAGACAAAATAGTCCCTATTTTGTCTTATGTTTTAAAGAAAACTAGAGCAGACAGGAAGAAATGAAGAACAGATCCTGACAGATGGAGAGAAGAGCAAGCGATTGGGGAAAGGTAAGTTCGGCATGACAGTGCCGCTTTAAAACACTATGAAGTGGTGCACCTGCAACTCAGCCAAACACACCGGCATACCTTTCAACATTTGAATGGCATAAAGAGGACGTTATTGTGTTAGTAAGTTATTACCTCATGCAAAGAAAGTATGTGAACATTGGGTACATGTCTTTTAGGCTTGCCAAATAACTGCAGCCCTTTCTACATTTTCTAATCCATGTTAACCCTAAGGTTTTTCAAAACTGACAGAGTCTTTCAGCGTCTTATGTTTTTTTTTTTTTGGGTGGGGGAAGTGAATTACATTTTTTTTATTTAGAGAAATTCCAACATATTAAAGTTTATTCAAATGTATTAAAGGGAAGAATGTAAATTAAAAAGGGAAAGAAACCACAAACTAAACTAAGTAATTATAACTGGAGAGAAAGAGTTGGAGAAAAAAGGAAAATTACAAAAATACAGGGTTGCACCAAACAAAGTGTTTGAGGTTTTCACGTATAAAATATAAATTTTAGGGTGTAAAAACATTACCTGTTCAGCAAAAAAGGAGAGGACCGTAAACACTATCAATGTTCCCAAGACACAGTGAGTCCAAAATTTCAACTTGTCTCTGTAACTCCTCCTGAATAAAACATTAAACATTTTATTTGAATATGCTTTTATGGGGAAACACAAACATACAAAGATGCAGAGCCATGATGGGAATTAACCACACCAAGCCTGCACTGAGTTACATCTACTCTAAACAGCTCAATAGCTAGAGTGATTTATAACTGTCTTTCGGTCACTGCAACAAAGACATAAAAAGTGTTTCTACAAGAGTCAGGCATCCGTTAAAAATAGGTTTACTTTTAAAAGGACACTGTAGGCACTCAGATCATTTCATTGATTTGGTCTGGGTGCAGTGTCCCTGTTCCTTTAACCCTGCAATGTAAAACAATGCCATTTTAGAGAAACTGCAATGTTTACACTGCACTGTTAATATTGCCTCTGCCTAAAGGCACTTGCTGTAGTTTCACGAAGTTTGACTCCATGAAACGATGCTGGTGGTCCTCACGCGACCTATGAGGTCGTATGAGGTCGTCCAGCATGTTGAAAAACCCTGTAGAAAAGCACTGAATGGCTTTCTATTGGGAAGGCCTACGGTGTGCGTGGCGCTTGCGCATTAGGTTCCCCACATCTGTTGACATCGGAGGAGAAGGAGCCCGACCTAGCGCTGCCACCAGGTAAGTGGAAAATATGTTTAAAAATGTTAAACCCTTTACATCACGGGAGGTTCTTATTGTGTTAGGAATACAGCTTTGTATTCCCAACACTATAGTGTTACTTTAACCCCTTCAGGACGGAGTCAATAGTGCACATTCTGATCAAAACAAAACGTAAACAAAAACTGGAATTTGCGCTATATGTTTGTTCACCCGTAGTTCCCCTCTTTCATATTATATGCACCCACACTTATTATATATCATTTTGTTCAGGAGAAACAGGGCTTTAATTTATCATTAACTATTCATATATGGAACATAATTCATTATGAATAAAAAATTTTAAAAAATGTGAGAAAATAAGATTTTTTTTTAAATTTGTATTTCCGTCTGACATTTTAGCTGTGAATGTCATAATACTGTTGCGCAAAAATGCGCATATTTGTAATCAGCGATGTCTCACGAGTACAACAGTATCCCCCATTAACAGGTTTTATGGTGTTTTGGAAAGTTACAGGGTCAAATATAGAACGTTCCATTTTCAAATAGAAATTTGCCAGATTGGTAATGTTACCTTTGAGACGGTGTGGTAGCCCAGCAATGAGAATTACCCCCATAATGGCATACCATTTGAAAAAGTAGACAACCAAAGGTATTGAAAGTGGGGTATGTTTAGTCTTTTTTAGTAGCCACTTAGTCACAAACACTGGCCAAAGTTAGCGTTCATATTTGTTTTTGTGTTAAAAAAGCAAAAAACGAATATTTGGCCAGTGTTTGTGACTAGGTGGCTACTAAGAAAGACTGGACATACCCCACTTGCAATACCTTGGGTTGTCTACTTTTGCAAATGGTATGCAATCATGGGGGTAATTCTCATTCCTGGGCTACCATACGCTCTCAAAGGCAACATAACCAATCTGGCAAATTTCAATGTCAAAAAAATGAAATGCAAGCCTCTAACTTTCCTCTAATGTGACTCTCTAACTTTCCAAAACACCATGAAACCTGTACATGGGGGGTACTGTTATTCTCGGGAGACTTCACTAAACACAAATATTAGTGTTTTAAAACAATAATATAGTCCATAAAAGTGCCGTTTGTTTGTAAAAAATGCAAAAAAACGTCACTTTTACCTAAAATATCATCGTTGTAATACAATTTACCAATTTGAAACACTAATATTTGAGTTCAGCGAAGTCTCCCGAGTAAAACAGTAGCCCCCTTGTACAAGTTTTATGTTGTCTTGGAGAGTTACAGGGTCAAATGTAGTGCTTGCGAATAAAATTCTCTGCACTTTCTCCCTGTGTTGTCAGGTATGTAAATCAAATTTTAATTAATCAAATCACCTAATTATGTTAAAAGATTACTTATATTTAAAATTCTACGTGTATATTTATGCATTGAAATTCTACGTGTATACTAATGTAATCTTTTATGTAATTATATGTATTTATCTATATATATATATATATATATATATATATATATATATATATATATTTGCGGTTATTTGCATTTTATATATAGATATATATATATATATATGGAATGTCATTCTAAGTGTATTTTGTTACAAATATATATATATATATATATATATATATTAATAACAAAATACAGTTAGAATGAAATTACATATGTATATATAATTTATATTAAATTTTGTTTCAATATTTTATTTATTAATTTTATTATTTTATTTATTTATTATTGTAATTACGGTATACGTATTTATATATATATAATATATGTGTATATATCTATTATATATATAATATATGTATATTATATATATGTAACGTCATTCAAAGTGTATTTTAATACTAATATATGTACTTATATTAGTATTAAAATACACTATGTATGACATGTATGACATTAAATATATATATTTATTTTATTTTTAAACATGTTTAATATTTTTTTTTTTTACAGATCCCACCAGCAGGGGGACTGTCTGATATTTTAGACAGCCCCCCTGCTGGCAGATCCACAGCCAGCTATAGGGGGCCATGTGATCGCTCTTTGAGAGCGATCACATGGCCCCCGGGGGCCTGATTTGCCGTGGGGGGGCTGCCTGGGCTGTGAGGCAGTCCTCCCGAAGCGGAGCGCCGGTAAGGTAAGTATACCGGGCGCTCCAGGGCTCAAAGCCGTTACGGCGTTCTATGCCGTCGCAACGGCTTTAAAGCCCACTTAAAGCGCAACGGCATAGAACGTCGTGACGGCGTTAAGGGGTTAATATACGTTTTGTTGTATTACTTTGTAATTCATACATTTAAGTAAATACCTCTCATTCTGCACCTTACTCTCCTAACTTACTCAATTTGATTTAAATCTTACATTGAAAGGCAAATCACATTAACATATTGTCAGTTAGAAATAGGAGCGTGTCAGGTAATTGTAGTGCATGCAGACAGCTAGGATAAACTGTACATTCCACTCAGCTATGCTGGAGTGCATCAATGACATTACTTATATGTGAAAAGTAATGCTGCTACTTCAAGTATATTTTATCATCCAACAGGCATTTTCCTAGGTAATTATCAACTAATCCCCCGAAGGTGACAGATCTGTTTTAATATTAGTCTTTGTTTTACCTGCTAATGCATAGTACTTTTGCTCAAAATATATGTTTGTACTACTACTCTAACTCAAGTAATACCATAGTTTAGCAATGCTAGGGTTACTGTTTTATAGTTTTCAGAAAAAATATTAGGATAAAAAAAAAAAAATTACCATTCTTCCAACTCGTGCATGTGTAGGAAACGATTTCGATATTCTCGCGGAAGCTCAAACTGAGAAGGGATTGGAAACATTGATTCATAGAAGTCCCTCAAAACTGCCTTCACGGTCTGTGCATCTTTGTGAATATGGTTAATATTATCATTCAAACAAATAAATTTTCTGTAAAACCAAAAGGAAAAAAAAAAAGAAAAGTTATGTGTATGTTATGGACTAAATTCAACAGTTTAAGCATGGTATGAAATATTTTAATACAATATATCAAATTCTTAAACTATTTTATTTATTTATTTTTGTAACACTTAAAGGAACACTATAATGTTAGCAATACAAACATGTATTCCTAACACTGTAGTCCTGAAGTGGCTGTTTAGGTCCTTGAGTCCCCTCAGCTTGCAGTGAAGATATTATTTTCAGGAAATTTCTTATTTTGGGGGAAACAGCATGTGCTAGAAAGCAGGTCTAGGTTCCGGGGAATTCCACTAGGGCATGGAATCCAGCAAAACTATGTTGTACTCACCTTTTCCACCCTCGCAGTGCCGGTCTTGCTGCAGCTGGTCCAGCCTCCATAGCTGAGAGCAGTTTTGATGATCTCCCCTAATCCAAAGCTTTACCATAGGAAAGCAATGGGAGGCTATTGCACAAGCACGGCAAAACACTGTGCTGACCAATCAGCATCTCCTCAAAGAGATGTATTGAATGAATATGGGAATCATTCAGCAACTTCATGCAGAGCGTGGAGATGCTTAATGTAGGTGCTGCAGCACTGCAATAGGAATCACCTCTAGTGGCCGTCTGAGTGACTGCCACTAGAGGTGTTACTAGACAAAATTGTAAACACTGCCTTTTCTCTAAAAAACCTGCAGGGACATGCTATAGACACCGGAACCACTACATTAAGCTGTAGTGGTCCTGGTGAATATAGTGTCCCTTTAATCTTTACCAGGTCTCACTTTAGACTCTTTACTCAAAATTCTAATATGTGCAAGTACAGTACAGTAGTAGAAATATGTGTAGCAAATCAGTAAAAAGACCTCAAGAGTCGAAGACTAATCACATCTATCATTTGAGGCACATCCGGTTTTAAAGGATGCAGGACTATGGCCTAAAGAAATTTGTTTAGTCACATCATTAAACTAGAGTATCACCTACCTGGGATTCTTCCGTATATCATCTAATTGACCAACTACATGGGAAACATTTGTGCGAATCATTTTGAAGGCAATGTCCTCCTCTCCCATAATTTCAAATCTGGAGAGTACAGAAGGATGTAAAATATACAGCACATATTCAGTACTTTTAAAAAGGAAATTAACATGTACTCTGTGCTCCGAGGTATCAGAATACTGTGGTTACCATAAGTCATAAACATAGTACATGCATTATAGATTGTACCACCGGATAGACAACCGTAGTGAATTAAGATAAAGAGATCAGTAAAAATTCACTAGAATCTTACCTGTATTTATTCTTGTCCTTGTAGGTTTTACGTATAAGCTCCATGACGGGTTTACAGTTGATTACAAGATGTTTGGTAACTGGAGGCTGTGAACACACACAATACATAACTTGTATTAGCATAAATCATACAGCAGGGTAACAAACACATTTATCAGAGCAAAACAGGAGCTATTTTGGATACAAAGTACTAAATGTTGAGACACATTTTATTGGTCCTTGTTAAGCAACTTTTGCCTTGTTAAATTTTCCTCTAAACGTGTTTTTCCAAGAAAATTAAAGAAATTAACAGTGATCAAAATATAATATCTATATAGGGGGCAGGCATCTTGTGGGAGTTCCTCACTAAACTCCTGAAGACAGCCAAAAATTCTACTCTCAGCTTGTTTGAACACGTGTCCCCTTTGTGTACCCTTGTGGGCCCCTCCGACTGGAGAGGCGGCCGCACTCCTGGGAAGAGTAGCGATGTTTCCTAGCAGGCACCCTGCATCTGAAAGGTCCCATTGACTTCCCCTCTGGACCGGTGGGGGTTGTCCCGGACCCCACAAGTTCGATGCACTTACCCTTTGCTAGTTCCTGTAGATCAACGCAGTGCCCAAATAGTACCCGATGGCCCAAGCAAGATGGCGGATGTGATTTCACCACTGGATGATGCACCTACCCAGTTCCATAGAGCATATTTTCATACGATGGAGCAGTTCCTCCTCCGACTGACCGAGATATGCCAACACGTCTTGGCAGAACTAGAGAAGTGTAGAATTCTTGCACTGCCTCAGCTGCAGTAGGTGTAGAAAAGGGTCAGGAGCCGGATGTTTAGCAGGCCTCCTTCAGGTGCAGCTTACCTACCTGCATCAGCTACATACGCTGATCGTCTGTCTTGGACAAAGGCCAATAGGGGTACGCCCCGAAGCATCGCCAACATTGTCCGAAGACCGCCCACTGCTGGTGGCGGCAGAACAACTAGGCCTGCTCTTGCTCCCGATCCCGGAAGGTCTCTGGCTCACTGATGCTGGCCTCCATACAGGCCTGGGGCTGGAGGGAGACCTTATCTCGCTATCATTTCGCCATCACCATACCAGTTTTCTCCCTGCCAATTTAAGGGATCGGCTGAATGTGGACTCCCCAGTCTGTGCAATCTTCTGGCACATACCAGCGATCTGCGGTCATTATTAGCCTCTATCTCAACCACCTATGATTCTATGTGCCGCCATATTATATACACTGTTCTGTTTTTATTTCATTTAAATTTTATATTGCCTTCTTTATTCTTTATCTGAACTGTACAAGATGACAGTCGGGGGGGAGGGGGGATGTCGGGACTTAGTGGTTCATTGACACACAAAATCTTTCGTTTTTACCATTGCGATATCAGTATAGCCTGTCTTAGCTTGTTACAAACTCTATAAGCACACAGAGTATTTTAAGCCACTTTAGCTTGATTCTCCATGCCTATTCTATACTAAATACCATTGTGTCTAGTGCTCATATTGTGATTTACTTTATTCCCAACTACTCAGATATGTTTGTCTCCCGCTACTACTATTTTACTATAATATACAAAATCGTGCTGTATTCACGGAACACTACATGATGCGGTATTACAAGTTTTTACTTTCATGTTTGTCACTTGATGCTCTTGTGACTGCTGTGTAGTGTTGCAAGATACTACGTTATTTTGAGCACGACAAAAAAAAAAAAAAGGATCGACAGAAAAATATAATATTTATCACACCAGCTCAGTGAAACAGTAAATTCAGAATTCCATTTTGAACCGATTACAGAATTTAAAAAGTAATTTGTTACCAAGTTTGGGTCATAATAGGACTCCTGTGTGGCTGGAAGGACGCTTTCCTGGGAGCTGTTGAGCTGGAGTGTTTTGGAACAGTTTATAAGCATATGTTCCAAACCAGTAAGATCCTGTGATGAAAGAAAGCAGCACTAATTAGGAACATTGTAATACTTTATGTGATGTGGGTTTAATGAAGGACTATAATGTCAAATTCCCCTTCTGCAGTGGGATCATTACAGAACCAAACACATACATATATAGATTAGAGCTATATCTAGTTAGATCACTGTTTACATAGCACTATATCTAGATTGCTAGATAGATTGTTGTTCCAAAATAAACAGAGTAGCAATAATGTAAAAGGGAACTGTTACTTCTCTGGAAATTACACCACTACAACAAATACGTAGAAAACTACCTATGAATTGTTAAAATGCTTAAATTATATCAATTTTCAGTTCAGCCCAAGTACACCTAGGACTCTCATTGTACAAAAGAAGGGAAAATTAAAATCATCGGGTGCGAGTTATCCGAGTGTGCTGTTCTGTTCTAAACCATGGTTTAAACTACTAAAAATGGTGCAAACAACATGAAAAGCAGTATTCCATTGGAAACTCTTCTTTTATATTTTTGCACAACCTTTGGGAGAGCACACGTTGATAAATCTGCCCTGTTGTTTGAATTTTTATCTGCACTGTCAGTTTTCTCCATGCTGACTGCCTTGTTCCAGGAGGGATAAGCCAAATGGCTAATGATTTAGGTAAACTAGAAAAATGGTAAGAGTTGTGGCAACTGACATTTAATGTGGATAAGTGAAAGATAATGCATCTTGGACGTAAAAACCCAAGGGCAGAGTACAGAATATTTGATAGAGTCCTAACCTCAACATCTGAGGAAAGGGATTTAGGGGTGATTATTTCTGATGACTTAAAGCTAGGCAGACAATGTAACAGAGCAGCAGGAAATGCTAGCAGAATGCTTGGTTGTATAGGGAGAGGTATTAGCAGTAGAAAGAGGGAAGTGCTCATGCCATTGTACAGAACACTGGTGAGACCTCACTTGGAGTACTGTACACAGTACTGGAGACCCTATCTTCAGAAGGATATTGATACCTTAGAGAGAGTTCAGAGAAGGGCTACTAAACTGGTTCATGGATTGCAGGATAAAACTTACCAGGAAAGGTTAAAGGAACTTAACATGTATAGCTTGGAGGAAAGACGAGACAGAGGGGATATAATAGAAACATTTAAATACATAAAGGGAATCAACACAGTAAAGGAGGAGACTATATTTAAAAGAAGAAAAACTACCACAACAAGAGGACATAGTCTTAAATTAGAGGGGCAAAGGTTTAAAAATAATTTCAGGAAGTATTACTTTACTGAGAGGGTAGTGGATGCATGGAATAGCCTTCCATCTGAAGTGGTAGAGGTTACCACAGTAAAGGAGTTTAAGCATGCGTGGGATAGGCATAAGGCTATTCTAACTATAAGATAAGGCCAGGGACTAATGAAAGTATTTAGAAAACTGGGCAGACTAGATGGGCCGATTGGTTCTTATCTGCCGTCACATTCTATGTTTCTTGTGCAAAGGGCAAAGCTGCATTGATTGACAGGGGACACAAATTGGGGAGCCCAGTAGTGTGATAAAAGAGATTTGAATGTCTCGATTTTATTTTTACGTCTCACAAATACCCAATTTTCCCGAAAATAAGCCCTAGCTTAATATAAGCCCTAGCTTAATATAAGCCCTAGCTTAATATAAGCCCTAGCTTAATATAAGCCCTAGCTTAATATAAGCCCTAGTCACTAGTCTATGTTTGAGGAAGTTCCCCCTAACATAGTTTGGGGGGAAATTAATATAAGACCCGGTCTTATTTTCGGGAAAAGACTGTACATATTTGTTAAACATACTGATAAATAAACATTATAATAATTCCTGGGAAGTAACAGTTCACTTTTTCAGGCAAATTTATATTGTTTATAAATATGTTTGCAAAAAGTGTAAAGATAACTAATGCTCAAACCATTTGTAGATGTGAATATTAACAATGAAAAAAACTGTTTCCGTTATAATATAGTACTGCCATCTCATTCATAATTAAAGAGACACTGTAGGCATTGTAATTTCTTCATCTCATTGAATTGGTTATACTGTCTGGAGTCCCCTAGCGTCATCCTTCCATTCAGCATTAAACCATTATTACCACCTCTGTGGCTGATATAGAAAAAACAACAACATGTGTTTGACATCCCCTTCCCTTTATGTATTGTGTGTGAAAGACTTACATTTAAAATTACTTCAAAATAGTTATATATAAACTCACTTGCAGACTTAAAGGTAACTGGTGAATCCTTGTAGCCAAAGTACGGATCTCCCGGTCAGACAATATGCCTGTTCCGTCAGTGTCTATATCATCGAAGACTTGGGAGATGTTTAGCGGCTGTATAGCACTCATGAGGTAATAAAAGAAGGAAAAGGCAAACTGCATGTCTTGCGAATGACGGACTTTATGAGCGGATGTCATGTCAAACTCAGCTGGATACCTGCACAATGAAAGAAATCAAATACAATAAAGAAGAGCATGTGTAATCATTTTGTCATTATCGTGCCATATATGGTCTACTCTACACAGCAGACCATGTGTCCAAGGACCATGGCCAAACTGATAAAACAAAAATCTTTTTTTTTTTTTTTTGCACCAGCAGCTAGCAGCCCTTTGCCTATCTCCTTAATATTTAACTTTGCTTAAAACCTTCAGAACGTCGGGATACAAATCACCGTCCATAAGAAAGATCACCTAGTCAAAATGACCAGGCTTATAAGGTGATTCATCACACTTTGATGTGGAACATGAACATCTCAAGGATTAGCACACAGAAGCAATCACTCCTTTGCCTCCAGGAGTCTGAGATATACTTACAAATTCTGCATATCCTGCATGACAATGCGGTCAATCATATGTGGCATGTGAGCAGGGACTTTCCGAGAGGTAAAGCCAAATTTACTGTTGAGAAGCTTATTCACATATCGAAGGGAGTCGGCAAATGTATCTTGTAGCTTCCTGCCAACGTGTTTGCTATTGGTGATATATGAAAGGTCACTCAGCAATGCAGCTTGTTCCTGCAAAATAGGTTTATTCTCGTGACATTGTATCAATCATTTGAACAAATGTAATTATAGTGAGTTAAAGTACGCCTCTTCACTTACTATTCCTGTATGCCATAAATGTTTAAATTAAATGTTTGTCCTGTTTACCTATTGTACAGTGCTGCTGAATATGCGGACGCTATATAAATAGTAGGAATTACGCCAGTCTACTTTGTAGTGCAAATATTTTACATAATTTTATTTTTAGTTTCCCTTAACAGTAACATCTAAATTAGATCGCTCGTTTGTCCCAAGTTAAAATGCTTGCAAATAAATGCTTCTCCTCTTATTTATTAAAGAAAAAATACCCTAAGGTAAAGGGTTCATTAGTGTTAGAAGAACACTAAATTATTTATTTAAAAGAGGTTTGTACTACTTTTGAGTAGAACTGATCAGTGCATGCATATACTTTTAAATATAATTTAAAAAAAAATTTTTATCAAACATGTCTCAAAAATGCAAGCCCTTTTAATTTAGAAATGCCAGATATAACTAAGTTGCAGATTTCTATGCAAAATTCTCTAATTGAGAATGTGTGCACGTCATACTTACATCGAGGATGTCTTTAAAATACTTCTTCTTTTCCCAAGGTAAAAATCCCTCCCTTCTTGGTTGGTATTGCTGCAATTTTCTCCCCGGTAGACCACCATCATGTCCATTTTTCAAGGTATCTTTACTATTGCTGTCTTGAGGCGGTTTTATATCTAAGTTACTTAACTTATTTTTTGGAGACGTGTTTTTGCTTAAAGACTTAACATTTTTACGGTCAAAATCATCTGTGTTTTGTTTAACTTCAGAAATCTGAAAGGCTTTTTCGTTTTTAATTCCGGTTTCATTTGTATGCATGCCAACTAACTGCTCAGTCTCTTCTTTGGCCTTTGCCAGAAAACCTGTTAAATCTTTAAGTGGCTGCTTATTTCCATTTAAATCATGATCACTATAAAAAGCTAAATTACCAAATGGTTCAAGGAGATCCATCTTTAATAAATTGTATCCTTTTAAAGTTATGTCCCCATTACTTAGCTTCATCTCAAGTTCCTGAAGAGCAAGTTGGACCTTATTGGGAAGAAGAGAGACATTCACATGAAGAACATTAATATCTAGTTTGGTGCTATTAACAGATGAATGTTTCTTCAATTTTGGAAAACGTTTTTCTTCGGGGATATCCTCAAACAAGACTTCTGCCTCTGGAGTTGGTGTTGAGACAATCACATCCTTTTTCTCAACCACTGATGTAGTATCATTTCTTTTTTGATCCTCTGTAGTTTCCACATTCATATAAATCTGCATTTTAAATTCTTTATCATTTTGATCCTGGAAAGTGAAATTGAAATGGACCACAGTAGCATTCATCCCTGGGTACATAATCAAGTGAATAGTTTTCCATTTGTTGGCTATTGAAGCATGGCGAACAATAGGATTATCTTTGTAAACACCATCAACTACCTTCTTGGCGATACCAGCAAAGCTAAAGTAGGGGAAGGACTCTCCTTTTGGAATTACATAGTGTGTTTGATTGAGATATAGGTCTAACTTGTACATTTCTCCAAAATGGTCTGGAAAGAAATAAAAGTAGCAAATTCAACGACACACCTGCAATTTATTCAAGCATTGTATCCATTTTAGATAATTTCCACATGTTTCTATTAAAAGTTTAAATCGTATCTTAACCTTCGAGTGTTACACGATTGCAAATTGCATTATATTGGTGTTCTAAAGCAAAAGGGATAATATCTATTTTATGTACACAAGATACACAAGGAAAGAGTGTGTACAGAGGACCTGCTACTTTATTGATCTTTAAATAGCATTATTAGCAATTTTTCATTTCTTCTCTAAATTAAAGCCGGTATGGAAAACAATAAGTTAAATCATCTTTGGAGGATAGATTTATTCTGGTTAATTAGATTTTTCTGACTCGCTCACTAACAGTGATTTGATGCAATGCACAGAAAGGAAAACCATGATAAAGGTCACATTATGCAAATTGAGAAACCAGAGTATGAAACAAAAATCAAATGTTTGCCACAATACAAAGTGTAATAGTAGGTTTAAGATGTTAAAACCATCATAGAAAGCCTCTTACACATGCATATATTTTGGCAACTGATTCAAAGCAGGAAGAAAGAAGAATGTGGCAGTAAAATAACGTATCAATTTACCTTTACAACTTAAGTATCTGTCAGTCTACATCAGCAGGGCAAATTCATTTAGATTTTTCAATTCCAAAAACCTACTTTCAAACAACCTTACATCACCAGGAAATGGAAAATGCACACAGCCAACACACTAGTGGTGATACATGTCCAAAAGTGGAGCAATCAGAAGGAACATTCCATTGGTTTCCACAGCAACTGCTCCAATTTTAAAACACAATTTTCACACAAATCTTTACACGTTTCACCATTCTTCTTGGCTTATTTCATGTGTACCTGGTTTGATTCTTCAATTTGGAAGAAAACACTATGTACATAATTATGCTGAATGGTGAGAGTCCAATTTCAAGATACATTTTACTGAGTCCATTGTAATATAAAGAATTCCTTTTACCCTCTGTCCTATCTCTTTGTATGGACGTATACATAGCTATGTCAATTTGGACGAGATGCCTAATGCATATTGTGTACTGTACTAGATACGTAAATATGGATGATATGCATGTAATGTAAATACTAATGTCAATTGAAGATCATATACTTTGTTAATACTCCTGTCAACACAACACTCTACATAAGACACATAGTTTCATAAATATGTCAATTGTCCTCCTATATTTAGCACTGATTATTAAATGACTACTACTTCTCTGATTAAAGGGTTGGTAAAAGTCCATTCTATTGTACAGGGTTACACATCAATATCATAAAAAAACAATGTCTTGGAATTGTGTGCTTTTAACATTGCAAGACCTTCATCTATGTTATCAGACACTTTGAAAAATAATGGAGTACCATACCTTGCCCACAATCTCCAGCATCAAAACCACAGCTAAGAACATTGCAAGCCTGGTCACAGAATTTATCTGCAAGCCATGAATTTGCACAGCCTTGGTTACAGTAGGAGACACCGGTTATTCCAACTCCGGGCTGCCACGGATGCACATTTAGAGCACCACCTCCACCTAGAACTGGGGAGAATCGTCCAGCCGCAGAGTTTCCTACAGGGAAATGAAAAAAAAAAGTATGAAAGTATGTATTAAATATGCAGACGATTAGGAAACAGTGGGGGGAAAAAAACTGTAGAAAGTAGATTATCATTTAGAAAACCCTTATATGTATACTGCAGTCTACATGAGAGTGATGCTCCATTTTAGTTTGAAAATGTATATTAAATATTGAGCAAATGACATAACAATCCAACCACATAACATGGATGTGCCCAGTTGCAGGATAAAGAGGAGTAAACTATTAAAAATCTTTAACATGACATTTCCCCTTCCGCCCAATGTTATACAGAAGACAACAATGGGAAGTGTTCTGTTAGGTATTTTAAGTTTGTTCTTTTAATTTAGTCAAATATATCTTAGGGACAACCCGTTCATAACTAGATCAAGATGTAACATTTAGAATATGTAGCATTAATAGTAAAAGGATTAAACTTTGCAAGTCATTTTTATGACTTTGCTAAAATAAATAGACTGCCTTTGAATATTAATAGTCTCCAAAATGCAATGGGAAATTAGAGAAAGACCAGTTTACTGAGAAGAGTCTATTTTGACTTGCATTAAAGGATCACTAAAGTCGTCCAGACCACTTCATCTCAATCAAGTGGTCTGGGTGCAGGGGCCCTGTGAGCAGTGACCTCTTTCCACAAAGTCATCATGAAAGCTCCACTGGTCCAATCCAATGCTTCTCTAAGAGGACTTGATAAGCATGCGCCATGAGTGTTGCACACATCCAATGCTTCTCACAGGAAAGCATTTAATCCAGGGCTTTCCGGGGAGCTGAAATACCACATGGCCAAGATTTACTTGGTTGTTGTGGCTGAAGAGCTTCTAGTGGCTGTCCGTACAGTTTTTTTGCAAAATGGCAATGTTTTACCTTCTTGGGTTAAACCTACAGGACAACTACACCCAGACCACTTCATTGAGATAAAGTGGGCTGGGTGACTTTAGTGGTCTTTTAAACCTGCAATGGAAAATTGCAGTTTTGCAGAAACTACAATTTTTACGTTTCAGGGTTAAACACAAATCTTGTGGCTGAGACACTTTATCCGCAATGACAGAGTTTCACTGGTCTTGTGACATTTAACATCCTGATGGACATAATCAAATGCAGCTTTTAGGAAAGCATTCAAGCATACTCGCTATTCGTCCCCAATATTCCTTTATGAGGAGCATTGTATTGGGCAGTCATTGAGGAAGTGATGCTTTCAGGATGATGTTGCAGGAGAAGGTCTTCCTCCTTCACCCAACTTCTATATATTCATCATCTTCCTCGTCATGAATTTCATCTTTCAATAAGTAAGATAGCCCAACTTCTTCCCCCTCTTCCTCCTAAATCTGATTCAGCCTCATATTCACCAGGAGGCCCTGCTTATTTTTCTTCATCCTCTGCATACTCATAACCATCCACTTGTTCATCATCCTTATCCATAGGGAGCCTCGTTATCGTTCTGATCAAAGCCATCCAGGTACGTGATCTGGAAAATATTCTCTCTGTAATCTTCTAGGTTGGTGATCACACTGCTGAAAAGGTCCAAGCTCCTGAAATATTTTACATTTCTAATGGCTTTCACTGTGCATAAATCTTAATCTTGTTTCCCCTCAAGTTGAGGTAATTGAGGTTAGGACACCTTCCTACCAATACATCCAAGCAGCCAAAAAAGCAGTTATCATTGAGCTTTAATTTTTGTAATTTGGGCAGTTTGCAGAGTTTTGCAAGAGAGGTCAGCTCTACATTGGCCAAGCTAAGAAACTGAAGCTCTTTATAGCTATCACTAAACCTTTCAATCTTGCTGGACAGACAATTGTCTAATACCAATTCTGTCACATCAGTCGAGGAGCGGTTTCTCAGCTCCTGGGTTAGCTGCTTTTTCATCTCCATGTTAAGGGCTCTTGGAGACCACACACACACAACTTCACACTGAGGGGGTGAGAGAGCCACACAAGGGGAGGGACTAATGAAGAGAAAACACAAGTCAAATGCCGAATGGAAGCGAGTAAGGGGCCGCACAGTCCACTGTCCACAGGGCTCTCTGCTCCCTCAGTGGCCATTTAGTAATTGAGGCACCATCTACCGTATATACTCGAGTATAAGCCGAGTTTTTCAGCCCATTTTTTGGGCTGAAAAACCCCAACTCGGCTTATACTCGAGTCAGAGTCTGTATTATGGCAATTTGCATTGCCATAATACAGACTGGGGGAGAGGGGGGCTGGCAGAGCTGTAACTTACCTGTTCTGCAGCTCCTGTCAGCTCTCTCCTCCTCCGCGCCGTCCGTTCAGCACCTCGGTCAGCTCCCAGTGTAAGTCTCGCGAGAGCCGCGGCTCTCGCGAGACTTACACTGGGAGCTGACAGAGGGAGCTGCACAGACCGCGCGGAGGAGGAGAGAGCTGACAGGAGCTGCAGAACAGGTAAGTTACAGCTCTGCCAGCCCCCCTCTCCCCCCCACTGAACTGCCACTGGACCACCAGGGAAGGAGAGCCCCCCTCCCTGCCATATATCAAGCAGGGAGGGGGGACGAAAAAAAATAAATATATAAATAAAATTAAAAAAAATAATAATAAAAAAAAAAAATTAATAACAAAAAAAAAGGGGGATAAGGACCACTATGGGAGGGAGGGGGGTATAAGGACCACTATGGGAGGGAGGGGGGGGGGGGTTAAGGACCACTATTGGAGGGAGGGGGGGGGTAAGGACCACTATTGGAGGGAGGGGGGTATAAGGACCACTATGGGAGGGAGGGGGGTATAAGGACCACTATGGGAGGGAGGGGGGGTATAAGGACCACTATGGGAGGGGGTGGGATAAGGACCACTATGGGAGGGAGGGGGGTATAAGGACCACTATGGGAGGGAGGGGGGTATAAGGACCACTATGGGAGGGAGGGTGGGGGGGGGTATATGGACCACTATGGGAGGTATGGGGGGGGATAAGGAACATTATGGGAGGGAGAAGGGGGATAAGGGCCACTATGAGAGGGAGGGGGTGGGATAAGGACCACTATGGGAGGGGAGGGGGAAGTAAGGACCACTAGGGGAGGGTAAGGACCACTAGGGGAGGGGAGGGTAAGGACCACTAGGGGAGGGGTGAGTCAGGACCACTGGGGGGGGGTGAAGGAACACGGGGGTGGGGAGGTAAGGACCACTGAGGGAGGAGGAGGGGAAGTCAGGACATATGGGGGGGGAGGGGGCAGCAAAAAAAATTTTTGCCTACGGCGGCAAATATCCTTGCACCGGCCCTGCACACACTGCATTCACACACTGCATTCATGCACACACACACTGCATTCATGCACACACACACTGCACTCATACACACACACACTGCACTCATACACACACGCTGCACTCATACACACACACATACGCACACACTGCATTCATTATACACACACTGTAAATAAATATTCAATTAATATATATTTTTTTAGGATCTAATTTTATTTAGAAATTTACCAGTAGCTGCTGCATTTCCCACCCTAGTCTTATACTCGAGTCAATAAGTTTTCCCAGTTTTTTTGGATAAAATTAGGGGCCTCGGCTTATATTCGGGTCGGCTTATACTCGAGTATATACGGTATTTTGAATGTTTTTAACAACCACCATGAATGCAGTTTTGATTAGATTTCATTAATTTTTTTACTCTGGTGCTACAGTTTGAAACAACAGAAGAGGCTTATCCTACTTTCATTGTAATACTTCGAAATTATGTTTCCCAAATAAAAACAAGGGAATCCCTAACAATCAAAGATATATAATTTATAGAATCTAGCACAGTATATGACTGACTAGCTTATATTCAAAAACATCCACATCCTCCTTGGCCTTAGCTTTAGAAACACAAGAAACTCAGATCTGAAAATTAAATCACACCATAGAGTAGGCTATTCAGACTTAATGACCACGAGAGACCCAGGAGCCGTGATGAAATCCCATCACCTTATATCAAACCCTTAATCAAAGCATAAGGCATGTGCAAGAAACTCAGCAAAGTGGAAACGAGGTGAACAGATGCATATATCTCAACAACATAATTATGTTTATCTAATAAGGCAACGAAAGGCACTGCCAATGGTTACAGTAATTATTCTTGTAAATGATCTGCTATTTAGACTGAAACCTAAGATGCTTAAAAGAGGTTTAAAATATTCTCACCAAGGCAATCACCACCGTCCCAATCACATGCTGAATTATTGCAGGCTTTGTCACAGTAGCCATCCTTAATCCAAGATCCTGGGCATCCCTCAGCGCAGTTGGGAACAGGCCACGTCAAGTATACCTTAGTGCAAAGACAATAAGTGATCACATGTATAGTCATTTAATTGGGTTTGGAGTAACTGAGAAACAAATGCCATAGCACATATTTAAACATAACTAAACCACATGACACACACGATACCTAAAGCATCTGACCTTTCACTGTAAATATTCAAGAACCATTTTTACAAAATCAATTAATATGATTTAGTACGTTTACATTGCTCCTGATCTACATGGCTTTACTAACATTGGTGAGTCATAATGATGGCAATCCTAGGTATTAGCGGAACTGCCACTTTTCAGAATATTTATATTATTTTGAATTATTCCCTATATTTAATAAATATGTATTTGGGAGGTCTGAAAATTAAAATATAAATGTTGTGGTACTAGGCACTTCAAAATTAACTCCCTGTCAATTATTGTTGTAAGCTCAGCCCTTTGCACAGGTCACTCAATCCAGAGAGGATAAAGAGGAGGAGAGACAGGAAGAGTGTTGAGTATCACCTCCTCCAGTACGTGCCCTGGATATGCCAAAAATTAACTGGATCGTGATGCCAATTGCTAAATCTTTAATATCCAGAGAAGACAAAGAAAACCGAGCATCTCTTAAAAAGTTAGCACAAGTTATAAATTATTTTCAGGGTTTTATTCAATACTCTAACTACTAGAGAACTGATGGCTCCTCTTTAAATCAAAGGATTATGATCCTGTGAGAACCTAGGTGGGGTACCAGTTTGTCCCCCACATAGGGATGGTTAATGAAGTCAAGCAAATTCATGGTCCATAGGGCACAGGTCTAGCCCATGGGTCCTAGGCAGCAGCCTAAGGTTGCCATAGAGTAAATCCTGCTCTGCTTTAAATAGCCATACTGCACCAAAGGTAGCTTGTCGGCCCTGCTCACAAGAGCATACATTGTGCAGATAAATGTTTTTCAGAGTAAAGTGGAGAAATAGAATTTACTTTTACTTACTTTTTGTCCCTTTGAATGACTATAAAAATCGTCTGGCCAAACATTTGTCCCAAACATGACATCATCATTCATATAGATGAATTTCTGAGAAAGCCCTGGTATTCGGTGGATATGGCTTTCAATAGCAGGAGAACTGAAGGTAGGCAAATGACTTGTGTTCAAGAAAATATCCTGCAGGAAAGACAAAAGAGTACACATATGTAACATGTAATAACTCATCAATGCTTGAAGGCTAGTTGGTGCATTTCAGAGATAAACACCTCTTTCCTTTTACCGATACAATAGGAGAGGAGCTGTGGATATCAAATTTGGTAAAAAGGCTGAATTACAAACACTAGGTTAAATTAGTTAAGTTGAAAGAGAGAAGACGAATATTTTTTTGCAATTCACACAAATTCTCTGTTAAGTAAATAAACCCCTAAATTAAAACTCTAGCTCTCAGTGATAAACTACCTTAGCATATCCAGTTGATACACATGTCAGATGTCACATTTATCATGTTGACCGACAAAAATAATAAACAAGATGCCATTACATTGGAAAGGTCCCAGATAAGCGTAAACAGCTCCAAACCAAATATCTACAATAACCACCTCCCTATTTAACTCCATCAAAATGTCTTGCACATCAATTAAAATCACAGTATTGAATTGTGCAACCTTCTGTTTAGCTTATTTAAGCTACAACACACATGTCCAAAATATAAAGGTCTGAATCCTTGGCTATTAGTCCAATTTTATTACAAGAGTCACTACTGGCATTTCAACTACCACCATGCTTCTGATGAAATATCCTAAAAAAAAAACAACTCCATGTTTTCATTATGCCAGAAGCATGTTTGCCAAAGAAAATAAAAGTCATGTACTAAAGCGTCACTGTGGTAAGTGTTGAGATCACAGTAGGAAGTTATATCCATTGCACAAGTGTCATTTAACGTCTAGAAGCAAATAGAATGTTGTTCATTCATGTAAAAGAGAGGGTATTCGTGACATTTCATTGGCTTGAAATAAATTTAGTGCCATGAGTTCAATTTAATGAAACAAAGATGGTGACTTACATTTGAGGTGACACTTGTGGTTGAGTTGTGCATGTGCGAGCACAACTTCCTTATAGGAAACCTCTGAACACCGTAACCACTACAGCCCACCATAGTAGTTATGGTTCCAGGAGAGCACTGCGGTGAGATGTCTACCTGTTTCGAATGATTTGACAACTTGCCTGGAATTCTTTGGGCATTGGTTGCCACCTCTCATAGAGCTTGAATCTCCTGTAATGCCAACTCACTGGATAAGAATGTCTGAGCCTCCATGCACTGCTGGACTTGTGCAGTGCTACGCAGGGGGCAGAGAGGGAAGAAACTGACACCCAGCAGACCCCAGGTGAGTTGTCAAATTGCTTTCGAGCTGTAGTGGTTCATGGTAGTGCTTGGAGTATTCTTTCACTGTAAGAAAATAGTGAATTTATATGCGTGCAATCACACACATATCATACACACTTACTAATTCTTGCAGTGAGATCAATTGGAAGAAAGAGTTACGTCATCATTTTAATAAAAAATTGGGGTAGATGTCGCTGATTTTTTTTTTCTTATAAATTATCTATTGACTGAATTAAAAACTGGTGGGTAAATACTCCTAGGAGTGTCATTAAATAACATGGTTTACTGCATTAATACATAAAGATAAGAAAGGGAAAAATTGCTTACATGGTGGGTTACAATAGTGACCCGTGGATTGTCAAGGTTCAGCCAGGAGGGGATCTGTCCATTCGTTACAATAAAAATATGACGCACCCATGGCGCAAATTTCTCTATCGATCTCAGCGAATACCGCAGCTCCTCATTATCTTCAAATCGACTAGCTGAAATGTCTTCATCCTGTTTAAGCTAAACAACGAAAACATTTCACATTGACATGACACACAAATTTGATGTTTGCTAAATTATGCTTTTATAGCAGTTTTTAAATGATTAATCAGATCTAATTTTGAGGTATCACTCTTGCAGTTGTTGCGCTGCATATCTCTTGTTTGTTATTCAGACTGGCTAAGAACCAGCTGGCTCTGAATTGTGGAAATTTTATTTCTAGAACAGCTGAAGAGCTACCCCTGGTGCAGACTATTTGCTTTATGTCAACAGAGAAACAGATATTGTAGACAGATCGAAGCCACTTGGACCATCTAGTCTGCCCATTTTATATTCTAAAACACACATGCTTTACTCGTCATTTTGTGTTTTCTTAAAGGCAGGAGTGTGTCTCTACTGAGACAAGTTAAATTCATTTCTACATCTGCTGTAAGGCCATACCCTGCATCTACAACTATTTTCTTTAAATAACTATTTTTTAGGTCACTTTTCATTTTTCTTCATGTTATTTTCTTCTGTTCTAGATCTAGCTATCCATTTTCTACAGAATACCTTGTTTTCGTTGTAATTTGCACAATTTTTCAAAAGACATTAATAAGGAAAATATCAAATGCATTGACTAATAAACGGGATGTGTGGCTAATGCCCAATCACAAACTAACATGAGGCTGGTAATTTTTTTTTTTATCCCCCCCCCCTCCAAAATACATTGTACATTTGGTCCCACATAATGAAGTCCTTTTCATCAACCTTCTGCTACACATGCATGGTGATTGTAGGAAGGAAGAAACACTGGGCAGGAGAAAGAGAAGAGTTGATCTTGTGGGCTGCACACTCCAAAGGGCAGTGCATCTGCCACTTCTTTGGCACATGAAGTGTTAATTAAAAATAACTAACATAGAAGAGAAATGTAAAAGAAAAAAAAAAAATAGGCTGGTGTAAAAAAGCAAATAGAATTCTTTAGAATCGAACAACTTTACTACGTTGCAGTGTGTTCACTTGAATGTGTCTGTAGAGTCATGTAATATACTCCGTGCCAATCTTCTTTTATTTCCTTATGTACTATTGCCAAAGATAAAAAGAATGTTACTGATGGAAGTGTGATGTGGATTTATGCCATGGTAATAGAAGGCAGCATACCACTATGGAATGATGGGAAGTGGGCCTGTTACCAAGGCATTAAGTTTAAAAAGAGCACACCTACTAACTATACCCAATATGGAGGTAGACAATGTTCACAAGATAAATATATCTAGATTATGTGTTAGGTCAGGAGAGTGATATGTTCAGTAAATATAAACAAGACCTAAACATTTGTCTCATGGCAATACTGCCTGACTTTCCCATAATGCAAGAAGGGACAAAGGAGGGTACGAATCTATTCTAGTAAACGGAGCAGCAAACATGTTCCCTTGAAATTATGGAGAGAATACTTGGAACACAGGTGACACTCCATGTGTCCTTTTTGACCTACCCACATGACATCATTAAATTCACCAAAGACATAGGCATGAGGGTTTATTCACTGAATAAATGATTGCAGCAAATTGAAAATAGTATTCAAAATTGAAGAATGAAATCGGAAAGTTTCAAATATATATGATGCAAGTATACAAGCATTGGCCTATTACGTATATTAAAAGCACCTTAAGAGGTATCCAGACCACTTCATCTCAGTGGCCCTGTAATTTTAACCCTGTAATGTAAAACAGTGCCCTTTCATAAAAGCTACACTATTTCCAGTCCAGCAAGGAAGTAAAAGTAATACACAGTATTCGGATTCTTGACCCCCCTCTTCTGCTGAGTGTCACTAGATGCCGTCACCGTGCAAATCACTGCCTCGTTCTTATGAAGTCAATGTACTGTTAGACCATGTTCTAGCTCATCTTGAAGTACAATACTTGATACTTTTCTATTGTAAGTGGTACTCTTTGTTCAGCACTATTGTGAGATGGGCTATACCTTGTTTGCGGTGCTCTGTATTTTATACACATCTATAATTTCATTTTATGCAATGTGAAAAAAATATGAATCTTGTTTATTGAAGTAATACTTCCCTTTTAAAGCCTTATGTGGAGGGGGGGCTGGACACCAACATGGATAGAGTAAAACTATAGCAATAGGAATTAATGTTTTTCTTCGTATCGCTATATATCTGCCTTGACAATCATAGAACAAGGCTAGCTTATAGGGCTCTAAAGCATGTTCTCTTAGAGGTGAAATTCCGTAGTCTTTAATGATAAGATGAAAAGCTGCCCAGGGCCATTTATAGTGTATTTTAATGCGGCCTTAATCCACTGATAAGATTCATGGCGTTTTTTTGTTGTGTTTTTACATAACCCAGCTATTATTATTACTACACCTCTCAACTTAGAATGTACAAATTATAATAGGGAAGAATTCAAACTTCAGAGCAAGAATGCCAAAATGCTCTCAGCTGGAGGCTGGCTGACATTTATAGCTGCTGAATCAGAAAAGCTCATTTACAGAGCCCTGTTGCTGGATATTAGGGTTTATTCACTAAACAGAATTGTGCTGAACTGACAACTAACTTGCAAAACAAAGGCCACAAAAAGTTTCCAGCTTTGTGTACTTTGCAGTGTACTGCTTGTTCTGCACATGTACAGCCATCTTAAAGTGATATTCTAGGTAGGCCACTTCTAGTCCGGTAAGACTCCAGAAACACCATCTAGTAGCTTTCTGAAAAACAGCAACTAGAGGTGGGATTAGCCCTGTGGGGCTAAGGGGAGAGGGGCAAGGTACCCAGATCACTTAAATGAGCTGAAGTTGCCTGGGTGCCTGTAGTGTCCCTTTAACATCACCTAGCATGTAGATAATGCAAAAAAGTGGTGACATCCTAGTTTCCACCATAACTACTTTACATAGTGACAAAAAAAGAGGGCACAATTTCAGGATCTGTTATTTTTTTTTTTTTTTTTTTTAAAGGCTAGACATTTTTTTGTCCCCATTTGATATTATAGAATATAATTTTGTTTACCTCAATGGCAAAAACAAAAAAACCCTGATAAATCAATGTTACATCCAGCACTTTAAAGGGACACTCCAGACTTCTAACGCATTCTAGTGTGTGCTATTTTAAAATGTTGCTAAAAGTATAGATTTCAATAGAAATGGTCACTTTTAGACAAAAGCACACATGCGGTCACTACATGATGAAGCGAGGGACAGATTAGGATTGTATTCAGTTTGGTAGGGCACTATCTGACTATACATCGTAGACTGCGGTTCATGGCAGTCATTTCCTAAACCACTTGTTGAGAGCTCTTGTACCGGATTTCATCTTGGCTTGACTAACCTATTCGCCACGTACAACACAGGCTGGATGACTTTTCTGTTGAGCAGTTGATATTTCCATGAAAGAGAAATAAAAATAAAAGATCTTTGAGACCCCAATTATAATTGAGAGAGCTGTCAATTAGAAGATAATTTGTCTTAGAAGGCAGTTTCTCAAGCTATTCCATATCCCTCTCGGTAACCAGAGCTGGAAAGTAGTAGGTTCTCTTTCATACAAACCTGGCTGACGGCACTGAGATCCCACAGCAAGTAAGCTGGATTTAAAGTTAGCTCCTTCCCTTCTATAGTCATATTTTTCTTCGACTGTATGTTGAGCTCTTGAAAATCTTTGGGATTATTCAACTGCAGGAGTGCAACGCTTGCTTCGGAATACAGTTGCAACTTCAGGGAAATAGAAATGACATCAGATTAAAACAAAGCAGTGCGATTCAATAACAGTTAAATCTGTTCAAAAGTAAAATCATTTGCTTTTCTCAGTTCACTTGATTGTGTACGTTGATCAGTGTAAAAACGGTGCAAAGTGTCAACAATCCCTAAATATGGATTATTTAATATTATAAATTAAACTACACGGTATGTAAAAGTGATGGAATTTACACTAAATATTAACTACCCATTGTAGGGAGAGACAAACTCATTTAAAGGGACACTTAGGCACCAGAACCACTACAGCCTAATGTAGAGATTCGGGGCCAAACAGACTTTCCCTGCAGTCTCAGCAGTGTAAACACTGCCATTTCTGTGAAAAGGCACCAGGGGCCTAAAGTTAAGAAACATTTATTTAATTGGGAGTAGAGGGCGGGGGGGGGTTTATCTAAATAGTGGAGGAAACGCCAACATTAGTGTTAGTGTTCCTTTAAAGCAATGTTTTATTTGGATGCTTGGTGCTTTACATACGTTTTTTTAAGTAATCTAAATGTTCTCTATGGTGTGAACTATAGTTATAAGGCTATTCACTAAAGTGAGAATAGTCAGGAATACAAAGAAATTTTTAAGTATGAGGCCAAAGTAGCCAGACTGGAAACAAAGCTGATTTGGAGAATATTTCCAGTTGAGCTATTTTGACCTTAACACGACAGTCCGTTTCACTCATCCCTGTCCTCAAACCTTAGTTCCAAGCTTATAAGTGATTTCTACCAAGAATGGACTATGTGACTTGTTTGGTGGTTCCATTACTATGGGACAGAACAATACAATTGTATTTATACATGCTCTTATGGGGGAGTAAAGGTATATGCAACCCTTCATACAATATTACTTTTAGCAATATTGTTATCTTCTACTCGTTTTTGTCTACAAGCCATTGAAAACTTCCGCCTTTATAATGTTTAGACTGGTTTCCGATCATGTATTTTTGCAGAACTTTTTTTACCCTCGCTATGTTCAGAGTTTGCACCTCCCAGCTGTCAACCAGACAGCCATCAGTGTGCTCTAGCTTATTTATTTGAGATCCCGGCACAAAGTAAGCTGCAATGTTTCTCAAAGAGAAGCATTGGTTTCAACCAGGAGTATTGCTAGTTCCAAAAATACCTGGGGCGTTAGCCCCCCCAAAAATAAAACTCTTCGACCTGTACACTAGCAGAGAGGTGGGGATATGTCATGATGTTTCCCTAACTTTCTAGTTTATGTTCTTTCTTTTCTATCCGCGAATTCCATGCTGCTGGTGCTCTCCATGATCTCAATGAAACCAAACATGGGAACAATTACATACCGCACCGCCAGTTATTCAGTGCGATCTACCACACCCCCTAAGTAACAGAGAAATGTACAGCAAAGCTCTGTTCCCCGTCACCCCCAACAGTCATCTAGGGCACACACAAAGTAGCCTGAGAAACTACAGATCTCTGTTTTTATAGCAGATGTAAAATTTAAAGTAAAAAATAAAATACCAGTATCCTCCTGCCTCTTTCACCAACAGTAGAGAACTGGGGCTAAATATCCCCATTTTCAGGTTTATAATCCCCAAAGCAACACCTACGGCTTCAAAATTTCTCGATGATAAGCGCTGCAGGTGCAGCAATGCACTGAATTGGCCAGAAAATCATATCTCCCAGCGATGGAGCCGAGCTGCGGTGAGAGACCATCTCACCATTAGATTAGCGTTGGGTTAACCCTCTGTTTTAAAGGAAAGAGGGTGAGGGGGATACAGTAAACTCTACAGCACTCAAATGTAATTAATGCATTTATTTATAATTCTAGAGTTCCCTTAACAGACTGGTTTAAGCATACACCAACCATTTTCATGGTAAGCAGTGATGTACACCAAAACAGATTGGTACCCTGGCGCTGTTCCCTGGGAAAGCACAAACTGCGGAAATGCAGAAACATTCATTCATTGGTTGAGAGCATCAACAGGCTGCTCGCGGTCAATGAATGAACACCTTTTCAGAATTTATAGGTGCCGGCCCAGAACCAGCCAGGTCATTCAGGGCTGGCTAAAGACAGAACCCAGAGGTGGAGTTACACCTCCGGCAATTGGCCACAATACCTCAGCATTTCGTACGGAATCTCTGCATATACATGGTCCATGCATCATCATTTCTTCAAAACAATGACCTGGTGATGGAGCTTGAATTACGGTAATCCTTTAACTAAGTGATTATGCAAAAATACTTTGGGATTATAGAGGTCAAGCCGAGATTCAAACACCCTATTTTTGATAAAGCTTGAAATACATTAATATTTATACAGTTGTCCATTTGTGCACCGACTGAACAAACTACTCAACTACAGTGGATTAACAACACAGAGCCTTCCTTATTTTGTAAGGTTTGTTTCTTAATTTGCTAAAAAAAAAAAAAACTCTACATGGTTGGCCAACTAACTGCCCCACAGCCTTTTCTGATGTAACTCAATCTTTGGTGTCCTTTGACATTTGAGATGTTGCCAATGACACACCAGTTAAGTCATTAGAAAAATGTGACAAATCTCTGATCTCTTAATACTCCACGTAGTGATGAAAGGACTGTTAGTCTGGTCGAGAGGTGTAGCTATGCATTACAGTATGCAACCTCCATAAATACCAGACACGGTAAAATATTATGGTTTTCTGAGTCAGACAAGATGATCCTGAGTTACTAGAGAGTCTCACATAATTCATATATTCAAGTTATCCATGGTTTACAAAAGAAATCTATACTCTTAATCTGTTAATGTTCTAACTGGCTCCATGAACCAGACATTTGAAATACTATATTTACATATTTCTATTTTTATTCTGCTTAACCTTTGTTTAATACTAGCAGCCAAGTTAAACTTTCTAAAAATGGTTCTAAAGTAGAAAAATATCTTGATGTGTTTATGATCTGCCCATTAATTCATTATTATCAGATCAAGCTTTCACTGCACGGTGGGTGACATCATCTGTGCATTATTATCTGTAATGCACCGCTTGACTGATGCCGTGCAATGTGAGTGACCACTAATCTCAGCACAGTATTAGGACATGCATGTCCTAGCCTGCCTTAGATTATTGGGGATTACAATTCCAGGCAGTGACTGCTAACCTTTCAATCCAGCCCCTCTGCCAGGAATGTTACCTTATATTAGTTAGCACGGACCTTAATATTAGGACTTGGATACTCTTGCCTGAAATTGAAGGTATCTATATGAATTGCGGTCACATTTTGCACTGATGATGATACCCTGATCTACATTTTATTACTGACTATAGTACACAAAATAGCAGATTTTGGTGAAGAATGTGGTGTTTTTTTTTAATCAATGTTCTATACTTAGGATGTAGGCTACACTCTCACTTTTGCTCTTTACTGGACATATGAATCAATACTCTATACATTCACAAATGTAACTTTATTGCCTCAGTTTTCCTAAAATGACGGGGTGAATTAAGGGCATAGAATCTTCTAGTACAGGGATAGACAACCTTCTGCACTCCAGATTTTGTGCACTACATCCCCCATAATGCTCTTACACCCATAATGCTGGAAAAGCATCATGGGAGGTGTAGTCCAAAACATCTGGAGTGCAGATAGAACAGACATAGGGTTGCCTATGTCTGTTCTAGTACTTCCATATATAGTGGTTAAATGTATATAAATAAATTAAACTGTTTCTACAGTCGTGTATATTAACGGAACAAAAAAAGGGATTAAAAAAAAAATACAATATAACTTGTGTCTGGACTTTAATAAATGCGTTCATGCATGAATTTAAAGGGAATAATAACAGAAAGGTTCTAGACAACATAGGGTGCACAGACCCCAGCTCCGACCACAGCCAACAGCAATACAGAAAAATAGAACTGTCCGGCACAAACCGTTCAATCCTAACATCCTTTATTTAAGGTGCCTAAGAAAAAGGTGATGTTTTGGCCACGCAGGGCACCCTAAAGTCACCCACACCACTTCTTCTTAATGAAGTGGTCTGGGAGCAGTGCCCTTGTAATGTGGATAATGTGGAAAAAGCCACTAAATGCACTTTTGCGGTTCTTGGTGACATGATGAGGAAGCTCATGGGAAAGCATCAATTACAATGCTTTCCTATGGAGAAGCCTGGATGGATGGCATTTGTCACGCATGTGCATCAGTTCCCTAATGCTACTCTATAAGGAACATTGATGGAGGATATATAGGCCGAGATTGTCAAGACTGACTATCTCGGCCAAGGGGCAGGAGCATGGGCAAGGACCAGCTGCAACCAGTCCTACACAGCGCTGGAAAAAGTTGAGTCTAAACAACTATTTAGACCTATAGTGTCAGGAATACACATTTGTATTCCTGACACAATAGTGTTCCTTTAAATTTGAATTTAGAAGTTCCCGTTGATAACGGTAATTTAATGTTGATTAAACTTTTAATCTATGACTTGCCATATATTTGCACCAGGGTTGATGTTCCAGGAGGGATAAGCCAAATGGCAAATGAGGTAAACTTGAAAAATGGTCCGTGCTGTGGGAACTGACATTTAATGTGGATAAGTGCAAGATAATACATCTGGGGTATAAAAACCCAAGGGCAGAGTATAGAATATTTGATACAGTCCTAACCTCAACATCTGAGGAAAGGGATTAAGGGGTAATTATTTCTGATGACTTAAAGATAGGCAGACAATGTAATAGAGCAGGAGGAAATGCTAGCAGAATGTTTGGTTGTGTAGGAGAAAGAGGAAAGTGCTCATGCCATTGTGAGACCTCACTTGGAGTATTGTAGTTCAGAGAAGGGCTACTAAACTGGTTCATGGATTGCAGAACAAACTTACCAGGAAAGGTTAAAGGATCTTAACATGTATAGCTTGGAGGAAAGACGAGACAGGGGGTATAGGATAGAAACATTTTAATACAAGAAAGGAATCAAACATTGGCGCTGGTATCAGTAAGTAAATAAAAGGCTTTTAACCCTTTATTTACCATGGGTGGGGGAAGGGGGATGGGAAGTTTAAGCACACAAAAACGTCACACAAATGTGTTCTTACATGCACATACTAGCACACCAATATATTCATACACTTGCACTCTGCAAATACACTCATCATTCACATGTCCTAATGTGTTTTACACCCCACCTCCTATAGAATGTTAGCTTGACTGAGCAGGGTCCTCTTCAACCTATTGTTCCTGTAAGTTATTTTTGTAATTGTCCTATTTATAGTTAAATCCCCTCTCATAATATTGTAAAGTGCTACGGAATCTGTTGGCGTTATATAAATGCCAATAATAATAATAATAATAATAACAACAACAACATGCACTCATTAACATTACATACACATTGCCATTCAGCCAACCAATTATCCACATACTCCAAACCAGTCATATTCCCCTATTCGCCACCATCGGATATTCCCCCAGTCATACCCACATAACATGTCACCTATCCCAACCCATCTTACACTTATTGCCATCCAACTACCCACCAAATCATTTTCCCCATCCAATTATACCCCAAACTACTCACATTCATCCATCCAATCATATACAGTAAGCTTTCTGAATATGATGGGCTAGAGCACATTGAGGAAACTGGCCTTGGGGCAGCAGAAAAGGTAAATCCGGCAGTGCTGACCTCATGATCCAGTTCAGTCCTGGCCCAGCCAAGGCACAAACTAGCTGTGTCTCTTTATAGACAGGTGCAGAAGACTGAGCTTATAACCAAGATTAAAAGGGAGACCTCAGTATAAAGGCTTTCATTCAATCTCCTGCAGAAACTTTTACTTATGTTGAATCCTGAATCCAGGCAATATTTTATTTTAGTATGCAAATAGATCATTGTTCCTGTGTGCAAATGCTCTTATGCAGTTTATTTGATAATATTTATTCATTTAGCTTGCCCAGATTACCAGGCAATATAACAGGCACAATTAAACAAGGATCCGTGTTATTCTGTGGTTATTCTAGACCTGTTGTTCTGCTTCATTTGATGCAGGCCAGTTAAAAACAGAACACCATTTGCATTTAGACTGATGGCCAATAACAGGAGAGGCAGCTGACTCCTATACATTATTTGGCATGAATACTTGTGCTGTCCAGGAAGAGCAACTGGAGAGGCAAAGTCTTACCGAATGCTATTAAATATCATGTTACTGAACCATTCTCCAGGGGAACATTTTAAAACTACAAATAAACTATGGTTTACAAGACTGTTTTAATTTTAACTTTTGAATGGCACGGTCTTATATCATGGCTACACACATATAAGGACTGGAAGTAACACTAGATCAGTAATGCAGAGCCTTTTTCAATAGGGTTGCTGAAGACTAGATGCTCATTCTCCTTAAAGGGACACTAGAACAACTCTAGCTTATTGCATTTGTCCTGGTGAGTATAATCATTCCCATATGGCTTTTTGCTGTAAATACTTTCAGAGAAAATGCAGTGTTTACATTACAGCCTAGTGATAACTCCACTGGCAACTCTAAAGATGGCAACTAGAGGTGCTTCCTGGGGCAGTGCTGCACAGTGTGCAGCACTGCCATTCAGTTCTCCACCCTCTGCATGGAGACTGAACTTTCCTCATATTCCTGCATTGATTCAATGAATCTCTACGAGGAGATGCTGATTGGTCAGGGCTGTGTTTGGCTTGTTCTCGCTCTGCTCCTGATCTGCCTCCTTGACAGTCTCAGCCAATCCAAGTCTTTCCTATGTGAAAGCATTGTGATGGGCTCAGAAAACCATTTCTCATGATGTCAGCCAAGCAGGAAGATCAGTGTCAGAGCCAGCAGTAGCAGACTGAAATGAAGGTAAGATTTTACTATATTTATCAGGTCAATGGACTAGATGGTGGTTTTAATACTATAGGGTCAGGAATACAAGTTTGTGTTCCTGACCCTATAGTGCTCCTTTAAACAATAACTGGAGCATCATGGGAAATGCAGTTCACCTGTGCAAGGACCCCTTTTATTGGATTAGCGACTGGGTGGCAATAGCTGCCCCCTTGCTAGTCTTTTTTTAATGATTAGTAGACATGCCCCTACTTATTTACCAATAGCAAAACCGCTCTCTTGTTTGGTAGCCTTAAATATGGCAATTGCACAAGGGTGTCAAGTTAGGGAGTTTACTAAATGGCTGCAAAATGCAGCTGCGGCACAGATCCAAATTTCATTCGTCCAAACGAAATTCAGAAACACTAATGACTGAATTTTGTCTGAAAATGAATATATTAATTGACAAAATTTGGTTCAGATGAAACTACCCTTTATTGTTTGAGTGTGTGAAGATTTCATTGGCTCACTAACTAGCAGTATAAGCAAATTATATTTAAAAAAATAAATAAAAGTCTGACTATTAGCACTTTAAAAATTGGGTTTTCAAATAAGGAGATGAAAAGTTCTAAGGAAATATTTAATGCATCTCGGAAATAAAAGATAACATAAGTCACACATGGACAACCATTTTTCAAGTTGAAGTTCATGGATAAATCATGGAAAATCCACACATTTTCAGTGCACCCAGAAAACATTCAGTCCTTTCATCCAACAAACCATCAACAGAAAAAAAAAAAAAAAAAAAAAAGAGAAACTTAGCTTTCACAGCAACTATTCAGATACTGACTGAGGCTTGGAAGATATTCCACGTCATTTATTCTAGCCTTTGCCATATTATTTTTCTATAACTACGTCACCTTGTCCTGTAGTTTATCACTGTAATTTTTTGTACTTGCAGTTTCCATTGTTATTCTCAGTAAATGTATTCACCAATATTTAAAGTACATATAGTTGGTTAGAAAACTTTGCTGATCCTAGCAGTAAAACCTTTCATCCGCAAAACCATCAAAAAAAAAAAAAAAAACTTTAAGGGACACTCTGAGCACCAATACCAAGGCTTACAGTGCAGAAGTCTACAAAACATGTATTTGTTTTGCGCAAAAATTATAAAGATTTGAGTATGCAAAACCCTATCAACTGCATTCAAATTGTATTAGTGCCCGGAGTTTCCCTTTAATTTTCACTAAATACCAGCCACACACTGACTCCTCCTTCAGCTGCTTGAGATATCACTCAATTACCTCCTCGATTCCTTTACAATTTAACCGTGGCTACAATTATCCTTTAACTTTCTCTGGCCATCACCTCCATACTCCCCCCCGCTTCCATCGGTCTCAAATGCCCATTTTAACCTTTAGATTGTAAGCACACAGGCTATCTAAGCAATTAGTATAAAAGAGCTTTAATGGCTAGATCAGCTCATGGGCAGGGCCCCCTTTACCTTTTGTATCGGTCTGTGTATATTGCACTGTTTTTCCCCCCCAGTTGTACAGCGCTGTGGAATATGTTGGCACGTTATAAATCCCAGTAGTAATAGTAATATTAATATAGAGTGAAGGAGGCTATAAAGACACTTTTTCTGCGAAACAGATATTAAACCATTATAAGAACAGAAAACTCTTACATAGACCATTGTATTGTAGGAATTTGTTGACACATTGCGATATTGCAATACTCATATGTTGGATCTCCACTGGACTAACACAGCTACCACACTTTCCATTACCAGACTACAAATGCCAAGTCAACAGATTCCATAGAAAAGAGCACCACCTAGTGTTAGCAATACAAATCACCTTAGAAGATGATAATCTGAGAGACACTGTAAAACATTACCCAGAAGGCAAGCGTTTTGTAACACTTTCTACAACACTGACCAAGCAGATCAGTGATGAAACAATATTACAACAAAACACATGAAAGAAACAGCGAGACTCTTCTATACCACCAACAGCGTAAAGGAACACTCTAATGCATTTTTATTTTTTAAGCCAATTAGTAGATATACCCCTAAACAAAGCATACATGTATATATTTTGCTTGTTTTCTTTGGTTGTATTTCAAGGATTAATATTTCTACTAATTACACTGCTGGGAATGATGCCGTGAGGAGGCGGGGCGAGATGACGTAGCGTGCGTTGCTGTGTCCTCGTGGAATGCGGCTGAGGGAGCGATCGAGGTAGCCGACTAAAGCAGAGGAGACGACCCGACTTACCTGGTGTGTCACTCGGGGTGCAACACAAAAAACGAGAAGTAGGGTGCTGTACGGAGCTACCTTTTCGATAGATAGATCTGCAGCCAGCCAGATACCCCAACTGATAAACACAAGGGAGCCCAACAGGAAAAAAGAGCAACAGAAAACATAAAATCTGTCTGTTTATTTACAATACATGTTTACCATACAGGGGTTTGCATAAACATTGAGTCTCCTGAAAATTAGTGGACCCCTAAGAAGAGATTAAATAGGGATAATATAGAGAACTGGACACAGGGGGCAATACATGGTTTAAAGATTACTTAAATCAAGTTCATTTCTGCCAATAGCGTGGAACAGACTACTAAAAAGGTCTGTAGTGTGCGAGGGGGAATTGCCCAGAGGCTTCAGTTACTGTTAGTGCTTTTCCTTTTAGTTATTGTCTGGGCGTTTTGTTTTTTCTTTGCTGTCACACCACTTTCACTTCTCCCCTACTCCTGTTACTTAGCGCAATTTTCTGCGCAACAGAATAGGAAATAGAATAGGAGGGAAAGGGAAGAGGAAGAGGAAAGGAAGTAATTTTTTTTTTTTAATTATATATAATATATATATATATATATATATATATATATAATATAATAAAACAAATGTTTACCAGGATAGAAAGGTGAGGGTGGGAGTCAAGGTGAGGAGGAGAAGTTGGGGAGCAAGAAACGCAAGACAAAAAGGATACTATTTTAAAAGCAAAGATAGTATTAGCCTAAAGAGCATATAACCTCCAGAAAAAAAAGAGTAAAACTAAAATACAAATTAAAATAAAAATGGCTACATACAAAAAAAAAGACACAAAATGGCAAACACCTAAAAAAAAAGCCTAAAAATAAAACAGAAAAACGCCTTTCCTTCTTTTCACCAAATCTATCAAGTAATAAAACAAGCTTGGATTAATCTATTCTCTCTAATATCCCATCAGAGGAAGGCATCAAAAAAGGACAAGTGGAAGAAATTCAAGAGTCAAGAGAAGGAAGAAATGAATATGACAACTTACTCAGACACTTAGATACACAATTTGTAAATTTGAGAGAAGAAACCCAAACTAATACTCTAGACATAAAGAAAGAACTGTTGACTCTCAACCAACGTTTTCAAGGAATAGAAGAAAAACTAAACGGGTTGGAACAAAAGGAAAAAGTCCACACAGAAGAACATCTGGCACTTGAAAAAAAGATGGCTGACATGAAGAACAAACTGATAGACCTAGGACCGGTCAAGACGGAACAACTTAAGAATTAGAGGAGTATCAAAACAAATAAATAAAAAAAAAAATCTGTAACCATACATAGAGGAATTTTTAAGCCTCTGAAGGTGGAATGGGACCCCAGAATCCCCATAATGGAAAGATGCCATAGAGTGAACAAACCCAAGGGCGTCCCAGAACATCTTCCAAGAGATGTATTGATATGCTGCGCCTCCTCCAAGTCGCAAATTCTGAGAGCCATAAGAAACAATAAATGTGCAGAAGAATACGAAACATTGAAAATATTCCAGGACCTGTCATGGCCAACCAGACAAAAAAAAGAAGACCATCTCTGACGGCACACTAATTCTGAGATAGAACAATATTGATTATCGATGGGAATTCCCAACAAGAATTATCATATCTCACGAAGGAAAGACCACCACCATTATTTATGCAAAAGACCTAAAAAGTTGGTTAAGCAAAAATAAAATCGGAAACAGCTCCAACCACTAGTCAACAAATGGGGAGGCCCAAAATATTAGAGGGGAGAGAAAAGAAAAACGAAAGGAGAAAATGGCACTAGTGGCGCTTAACCTTGTAACAAGGGAAGACAAAAAAGAATTTATAAGAAACAAGAGAAATTACAGACTTTTTTTGGTTTTGGTTGGGTTTTTTTATTTTTATTTTTTTTCTCTTTCTTGCCGTTAATCGCACTAGGGGATAAAGGGGATATTAAGGAGATATAAAAAGTATAACCAAGAATCTAGGGGAAACAAAGAAATGAAAATAGAGAAATGTAGAATATTGTAGAAAATTTATTAAACAGGCACTTGACAAGATAAATAACGCACAAAATGAAGAAAAATTTTCTTCCTTTTAAGTTTACACTAATTAGAATGAAACGATTTAATGTACACTCAAAAATTATATTAAACAAAAGAAACGTATAAATACACCGAAGGGCACACACCTACACAAGGAGGAAAAGAAAGAAAGGGGTAAGTGAAAGAGTGATAGATTTAAAAATAACACAAGTTTTGTAAAATGAAAATGTAAAATAATAATCAGTTAAAACACTTTAGAAAAATAGACTCAACAATAAGCTGAAAGTGCGTGGGGTGTAGATTTACAAGGATCTCCCCTATCCCTACTTGGGTGTGTGTATATATATATATATATTTTATTTTTTTCCTATACTAGTAGTACCTTTAGGTAGGCTCCCCATAGATAGTCTACCCTCAGCCACAGGACATGTGGTACCTATATCTCAGTAATGTTTTGTATTACTCGAGATGCTGTATGGCGGGGGCCTTTTGCCATCCATCACGTTTGTCTTAAGGTTGACACCATTGCTTGGGATCAACCCGTCTTATTTTTATGTAATCACAAATAATGATGGTTTTTAACTTTTTTTTATAAAACTTTGGAAACTCATGGAGAGAGGGAGCCTCGAGAACAGATAAGAAAATACAATTTAAGTTTATCAATAAATGCCTGAGGGATCAACACACCATGTAAAAGTTCTATAATTGTGGACTTCCTGATAAAAAAGGACAAATTTGTGCCCTGCAAGAAACCCACTGGATAAGATCTAATCAAAATATAATGAACTCATTAAGATACCCTACTATTATAAGTACGGCTCTAGAAAAAGAAAAACAAAAAACAAAAAAAAGAGGTGTAGCATTAACGTTTGCAAAAAATGTCTCCCTAGTAATTAAACATCAATATTTAGACCCAGAAGGACGTTACATTATTCTAATATGTGAAATAAAAAAATAAGCTATTCACATTAGTTAACATTTATGCCCCAAATAAATCTACAATATAATTTATCACAAAAGCGTTCAAGAAAATAGAGCAGATTAAACAAGGGTTGGTATTAATTATGGGGAACTTCAATTGCATAGTGGAGCCTCTGAAAGATAGAAAGAGCCTAAATGACAGGATAAGCAGGAAAATAACTGAAAATAGATTGCAAAACCTACTAAATAATCATAATCTAAGAGACATATGGAGAACATTTCATCCCTCAGACCTAGATTATACATGCTTTATAGAAATATACAACTTCTGACCCTCCTGGGACCCACTGTGGTGTTTAAAAATGTACAAAGAGCTCATCTGCTGCACTGCTCCAACCATGCGGCCTAAGGTACACCGGACGGAGGAGGCGGCCGATCCTCCGGTCTGGAGCTGTCTGATGGTACGCAACAGCACACGAGAACCCTGTTAACCCCCCCCCCCCCCCCTCGGACCGGTGGGGATTATCCCGGTCCACCCCTGGGAGGCCTCGCAGACCTAGCAGGAGATAGAGACAAGGCCAAAGTGGCTACTACAACCTGCAGCGACACAGCCAACATGGCGGACGCAGAGCGGGCTCCCGACAACACGGAGGACAACCCTGATATCCTGGCAAGGCTGGACAGGATTTTCGACAACTTCTGGCGCAAACTGGAAAGTAAGCAGCACCAGCATGTCCGGAGCCAGCAAGGTGACTACTCACAGCACAAACCAACCCCAGTCACACAGCAGAAGGTCGCAGTTGCGAAACGCGCCGTGCCGAGAGGCGCATACACCCACCCGGGTAAACTACAAAGGGGTAAAAGCTCACCTCGGAGACACACTCCAAAACCAGCAACGGCATCAGAGGGAGCAGTCTCTTCATGGGGGCGCAACCTACATAATGCCTCCCACAAGCCCAGGAAAGCGCAGCAGCATGAACCCACGGTGAAGGCTCAAACATGGCCGGCGCCCAAGCAGCAGAGCCCGACTAAACTATCCGCAAGACAGAGACAGGAACTGACTAAAAGCAAACCACAGCCCTGCACCAAACCTGACAAGCCATGGAAAACCGTTCCAGACCACCGAAAAGCACGGCCTTTCACCTGGGACTCAAGATCCGGCGGCACCATCGGGTACCCAGCTAGAATCTGCCTCGCGGAGGGGCATTGGCTGACTCACATGGAATACTGTTCCTCACCCATGTGGCAACTCCAGGGACTACTATCCCAAGCATAATATACTTTGCCTGCCACCCACATGTGGACTCCTGGGACCCGAAAGGGTACTTATTTGCCACTCGTCAGGCTTAGTTTGGTGGTTTTATTAGCAGGTTTTAACCTTTTACCACCTTTCTCTTTTTATTTTCACACACTTTTATTTTTTACTACTTTCACACTAATGAGTATCCAGCTCATATGTTTTATTGTTTGTTTTTTTTTCAAAATGTTTTCTAATTTTTTGGGGGGGGGGGGTTGTTTTGTTTTTTCTATCTACTACACTGTTATGCTGGTCATCCCTCATGACATACACTAACTTAGAAAACGTGCAGTTAACATTAATGTCATGCATATGATAAACCATGTCTTTCTAAGCTTACTATTGTCACCGTAACACTGCGAGCTTGTCTGTTTGAAAATGCATAGGAAATCCTCTGTCAGCAAATCTCTGAGATATCCCTTATAGTAACAAATCGTACAAATACTCATGTCATAACTTCTTGGTCCAAGCTTGTATAATCTGACGATTCTTATAACTACTCAATATACTGTCAGTCAGCTAAGCATAATGTATCTCCCATTTTTGTTTCTGTACCTCATGACGTATACTAGCCAGCCATGTTTATTATAAAAAAGAAAAAATGTGCAACTTACCTGTGCCATGATAATGTCTATGATGTAAAGCGTATGTGTGCTGTTGTGGCACGTTAAACACGTTTGTCAATCACTTGCACAGAAAAATAAAGAATTATAAAAAAAAAATATATATATATAATGAACTCATCAAGATACCCTACTATTATAAGTGCGGCTCTAGAAAAAAAAAAAAAAAGAAGAAAATATAAAGACAAAGAAACCTATCTAATGACCCCAGAAAAAATAGGTAGAGCATTTCAGAGATTTTATCACAATCTATATAACCTACAAAAATAAATATATGGCAAGGAAAAAGAGATTGAGGAATTCTTTAAAAACGTATCCAACCCTACCAATTAAAGCTGATAAACCAGCCTATAACAGAGGTCAGTAAATCCATAGATACGCTTAAAATAAAGACTGCCCCAGGCCCAGATGACTTCACAAATAAATTTTATAAACTAATGAAAGACCAACTAAAAGGGAAACTTACCACCATTTTCAACAATATAATGAAAATAGGAAGCTGTCCTGGAGAATTGTTGAGAGTGAATATTGTCCCTATCCCAAAAGCAGATAAAGATTTAGAACTGATTGGCAATTATAGACCTATATCATTAATCAATACAGATATTAAAATATCTTCTATCCTTGATGATCAATTAAAAATAGTCAGACCACAATTAAATAAGAATGACCAAGTAGGATTCATACCAGGGAGGTCTTCAACCAACAATCTTAGAAAAATAATAAACATATTAGAAGAAAGAGAATAATGGAACCCCTCTAATGCTACTGTCAATAAACGCAGAGAAAGCGTTTGACAGGGTTGGATGGGGTTTCATGTTTGCCACTTTAAAACAATTTGGATCAATATTACAAGCTATATCAGCTCTCTACAAATCTCCATCAGCTAAAGTAACAGGGTCAGGTTCCACATCACAAAACTTCCGTGTTGGGGGGCGGAGCCTGACCGGGAAGCTGAGCAGACATGCTTTCTGTGAGCTCCCGAGCCTGGACCGGATTCTTGCCAAATATCGGGGGTACAACACCCGACCCAGAACCCCAACCTGCCTCACCATACACTACAGAGAGTCTAGGGAACTGGGGGACACCTCGCAAGCCCAAATGATGGCAGAACTCCCGGCACAGAGACTTGGGGCCTACTCTGCACAGGGCAGGGGAGAGACAGCCGCTCTCCAGGCCCGCCAAAACAAACGGCACCCGCAGTATCGGACCTTCTCCCCCCTCCCCCCCCCACTTGGACCGGTGGGGGTTATCCCGGTCCCAATCAGCATGGCTCACAAACCAACCTGGATTACAAACGACGGCAACAGCCTGAATCGAGCATCTAACAAGCGAACTGCTGCCGGAAAAATGGCGGCTGCGGGCTATGCAACCGACCCTGCACCCTCCCGGCCCCTCCATGAGCGCCTGGAGACCCTGCTCCGACAATTCTGGGCAAAATTGAAGCACAGAGAGGCCCAACAAAACCCCACTCGACACAAGGAGGAGGATCGTACTAAAGTCCTGGGGCGGACGGAGCGGATCCTGGGCAAAGCCGCCTTACCACGAAGGGCGGTACACCTATCCAGACTGGGGGTCGCTAGGAGACTAGGAGACCTTCCACAGCGCCCACAAAGGGAAAGACCCGGCCCGAGAGGTAACCGAGCCTGTGGCCACATGGCGATGACCCCACGCACGGTCTGGAGCGGGGGAGAAACCCCCCACCGCACACGCACCCCAAGCTCTCCGGAAGACCACCACCACAATGCCTAGACAGAGCCACGACCCCACCGACCAGAGAAAAGAGACCTACAGACCAGGGGCAAGGGCCTCCCTCACAACCCGGAGCTCCAGGGCCTCAAATGCCAGGCTGCGATACGCTGACGACAATAATTCAACGCCTGCAGCTCTGCCTGATCGCCTGAATGCCGGATAGGGGAACCGATACACCGGAGCGGAGAATGGACAATCCGATGTGGCACGCACTGGGAATTAGATGAAGGCAACAGACAATGCCCTTCCACGCACCCCTCCTGTTGCCAGGCAAATGGACTGATGTATGACAAACCTCATGGGCACAGTGGCCGTTCTTACCGAGCTAGAGACTTATATCCTAGAACACAGTCTGCTTAATCTCACTCAAATGTACCATAGCATGGCCTATATGACAATACCCGATAACTGAAAAGTTACTATGCCCTAGTTTAAAATAACGATCAGTAATGGGTACATATGCGTGTTTCTGCCACCTACACTGCTGTAAACGCAGCCGTAGCATAGCTTTGACAACCCTGCATTATAGAACAGGGCAGTGTTTTACTTAATTTCGCATTACTTTTTATTTTACTCTGAGTTGCTTTCCCATTCCTAGTCTGACACATCACTCAGGACACACATCTGCTCCCCCATACGAGCTCAGTCCTAAACATGTTCAGTTAGGCATACAGTGCCGAACTACAGCCTTGCCAGATCCACAACGCACTAGCATGGCTTCTCCTGACATATACCTGGTATAACCCACTTGATGTTTCGCTTATGGTTAGCTATTTTACTATAAATACGCCATTCTTGTTAATAATCTTACTGAATGTTTAAGTAATATAAAATGAGGCAGTCCTACATTGGAGATGTTGTACTGTGTTACCGTTAAGCCTGTGTATTTTGACTTTATCCAGCTTTCAGATGCCATAGCCTAGTACTAGCCTGTATTTAAATAAACTGCAACTGAATAACCGCCTGACGTAACCTTATTATTCTTAACATAAAATGAGGCTAGCAATTATTTAGAGATGATATGCAATGCATTGTATTACTCCCGACTTGTATGAAACTTTATTGTCTCCCTTCTTACATTCTGTACCCACAAACTTTTATGCCTCAATAAAAAACGAGATTTACAAAAAAAACAAAAAAACACTTCCGTGTTAAAAATGGGACTAGACAAGGGTGCCCTCTTTCCCGTTTACTGTACATAATGGTGTTAGAACCTCTTGCAATTCTAATTATAATTTTTTTACGAACTCCTTACGACAAAGTAAATTAAATATTTACACAGATGACATTTAATTAACTTTAGAAGAAACAAAAAACCTCAGTCCCAGAGCTTCTGAAGGAGATAAACAAATACTCTCAAGTGTTAGGATATCAAATGAATATAGAGAAATAAATATTTATAGCTAAAAATTTGAACAATAGGTGAATTAATTTTCTTGTCCAAAACCTTGGACTCTCAGAAAACAAGGACAGGTTAAAATATTTAGGTATAACATTAACCTCAGATTTAAAAAACCTAGTAGAAGCCAACTTTTTCCCCTTACTAACACAAACTAATGAAAACTTAAGGGACTGCAAAGGTATGGGATTTTCCTGGTCGGGAAGGATCAATATCCTAAAAGCATACATTTTACCAAAATGGCTGTACCTATAGAGAATGATTCCACTTACTTTCCCAAAAAGCTGGTTATCTTTACTACACTCATCCTTTTATTTTAATTTGTATGGGCCGGCAATTAAAGTTTTGGCTAGATCAAGGCAGGATGGAGGTTTGGGGTGCCCGGAAATTTTACAACGCTATCAAGCTAGCAGACTTTTTTATATATTGCTTTCACAAAATATTGCTGCAATCCAATAAACATGGTATAAAATGGAAAAAGCTAAAACCGGGGCAAGAAATTTATCGTCACTATTTTGGGTCCTAGAGGTTAACAAAAAAATCCATCAAAGAGGCACAAACTAAATCTCAGATACTCAAAGAGTTAACGAGTTGGTGGGGAAAGTTCTCAAACAACATAGGTCTGAGAAATAGAAATATAGATTTGCTCCCTTTTTCTAGTATTTCAGATATGTTAAACAACATAAAAATAGACACTTGGAGGACTGGGGGGGAGGGGGGGGGATAAGGGAATTTAAAAATATACTGGTGGAACATAAAATTAAAACCTTCAATCAAATTATGGAGGAATTGAACATTGCCCCCCAAAGACACTTTTAACTTTCTGCGAATTAAGAGCTTTTTAGCAGAATATGTCCTTCAAAATGAGGGGGAGAAAATTAGTCCTCAAACATCTACTCGAATTAAAGAAATATAAACACCTAATGGCAAAATTTGCCAAAGTTATATACAGATGGAGACATGATAAACCAATAGAACTTATTAATAAATGTGAAAAAGAACTACAAGTACATATAGAAGAAGAAGAGTGGATAATCCCTCTAAATAAATTTAATAAATATGTACACTGCTTAAATCTTACGGAAACCCAATTTAAACTCATAAAAAGATGGTAACTAACACCGAAAGAACTTTTTCTCAGAGTCATCAGACAGATGCTGGAAATGTAATATTAATGAGGGCAATTTAATCCACAGTTGGTGGCAGTGTATAAATAAATTCTGGAAAGATGCAATCAAGGTAATATATCAAATAACGGAAAAGAAATTTTAGTTTTTAAGCCAGAAGTGGTTCTGCTAAACTTGCATTGGCCAAAAACGACAAAAAAATATTCATGATAATTTTACATATAATTACAGCAGCTAAACTACTTTTAGCACGAAACTGCAAAACAGGGATAATTCCACGCACTCAAGAACTAATATCACAAGTTATATGGCAAGCAAGAATGGAAAGGGGTATCCTGGTGAACTTGGGAAATAGATATACCCAAATAGAAGACCGGGATACATGGATATGCAAAATGGAAATGATAACCTAATAAATACCTTCCTGATTACTGGGTGGGTGGGTGGTTGGTCACGGGGAGTTTAATAGGACTTTGATATATATTATCTTATAATCTATTTTCCTGTTTATGCGCCTTATATTTGCCCTGCGTAGCTAACACATTTTTTTATTTTTTTCTCACTATTCTTTTCTCTTTACTAATCATATCTATAGTGGAGGACCTGCATATCCATTTCTCATGCCTACTACTTAGTTTAAAAAAAAAAAAAAAATAACTGGTCCACATCATAAATGTTATGACAAGGATATGACAATATTGAATAAGAGTCATGCATGAGGCAGTATGCAAACAGTTGCTTCAAGATTATAATGATTGTCTAAGGTACCTTAGGCTAGAGAAACATAAAATGCGAAGCATCACAAACAAGTCGTAACTAACCCTGTCCTGGACTTATCTCGACTAGAAGATAAAAATAAGTAATAGGATGAGAGAGAAAATGAAAGAATAAAACATATAAAGGCAATCTGTGGTCACGAGAAAAAGACAACTTTTGAAACCTGTAAGCTAATGCCAACTCGAAAACCATATTTTCGTGGTCTGCAACTTCACTATCCAACAAATTCATTTACCCACCAGTTATTTCAAGGTACAACAGAACAATAATATACATATATTTTATACTGTATCTTCCATTCACTAGTCAGATTATTAAATTATGTCCACAGACTGTTTGCATTCCACGATTGCAATGGAGAATTGTTATATCAACTTTCCATTTTATGGGACATAAGCCAAAGATAACATACCTTTTACAAGGCCTCTTATTGTGGTTTTTGAAGTAAATCCACACAGTTTGATTTAACTGGAAGTGTACTCAAACATTCCAAAAGACTGGAGACACACAGGTAATAAAGAACATTTATATTCACTAAATGACACACACAGAACAGGTCGGCATATTTTATCACACATACTAAATTAATGTTCCTTAATTTTTATTCTACAGTAGTAATATTTAGTTGTACATTCGGTTACTCATCCTCTTTCGATTGTTTGCCCTAATAATATATTAGTCGGGATTCTCAGCAAGTGATTTTCTTACCAGTTTTATTTTTGATGACAACGTCTCCGGTAGTTTTGTTCGTAACTGCTCTGTCTCCTTAAATGTTGGTGGGAATCCGCTAAGGAATGCCAGGTCTTGCATTAGCACTAAGCCGGGAGCTTCTTTATCAGTGGTCTTGGAGATAGAAAAAAAGAAAAAGTCAAATTGCAACTTCAGCTGGATAACTACAGGAAAACTGACACTTTATATAAACACAAATAAAACAGAATACATTCAATTAAAGGAGCACTATAGTGCCAGGTAAACAAACTCGTTCCATAGGGTTATTAGGTGTACCCCCTTCGGAGCCCCCCTTCAGCAACTTACCTAAATCATGTACCGTTTTTCTGGCACTGGAGTTTCCCTTTAATACAGTATAATAGTTTATTTCCAGGTGACAATATAATTTATTTATTTACAACATTGTAAAACACTGGTAAATGGCAAAACTGAAAATAAAAATGGTATAATGTGCAAGTATCATATTCTACAGTTTAGCAAAGACTATAAAAACTACTCGGCTTTGAAACCAACGTACCAAATATCCTCTCCACACGGTTTCCTTGCTGCTATCCATTATGGCATTCAATTGTGCATTTTCAGCTGTAGAAAAAATTAACAGTAAAATGAATCAATAAACCGCTGCAATGAGTTATACCTTTCAAAGTCTTGCAAAACTGGCTCTCAATGGTTGAATAAACATATCTAGCCCACCATCCAACACCCTATCTGTTTTAGAATCAGTCTTTCTGGTTCTCATCCTATCCTATTATATTCTTCTATAGCCGTCTATTGGCATCTGTGAAATTAAACACAAAGTACAAGATTAAGATTATGCTTAGAACAAACCCTATAATAAGTTCTTGTTGACATTGCACACTTCGTGCCCAGTTTTAATAATGGTTAGGTAAACAACCCTTTGTTCACATGTGTTATTTGCAAATTAATCATTTAACTAATGATTATGAAAACAGTAACAAGTTTTTCAAGGACAAGAACATTAAATTTTTTAATTTAATCTATATAAAAACAATGAATGAAATAGATCAGGTGAAATAACAAAGCTGTTATACATAATTGTGGCCTGGTTGTGTTTTTGAGTGGTACGGTTTACTAATATTTGATGTAAAAATTATATATTATGACACATTATGAACAAGATTATTAGATACAAAAGAATTGCCCACTGTCACGAACGCACCCTACTTCAAGAGTATGCGTGATGTAGTTGTGGTGGTGAAGGGGTTAAAGTTTACTATTTGTCTGCACTAGACCGGAAATAATGATAAAATCCCACTTACCACCACCCACACCTAGGCATAATAATATAACAATTACTATTTTAACGCTGCCACCACCAAGACAATTTATATCAATAAATCAATAATTAAATCAATAATTAAAAAACCCACCAAATACAATTTAGCCCAATATTTTAGGAACTGCAAAATACTAATTAGTCTCTTCAGATAACGTGATTCTTTACAAGACAAAAGCTGAACTTAATAAAGGAATATTTATTATGAGAAAAAATAGTCACAGTGCATACAAGAATATAGATGACACCAACAACAGATACAAACAAAAGGAATGAGATAACAGAAGTCCTAATCACTTGCTCAGTTTTTTAAAGTACAACGTCTGCCCCAGGGGGTCTCTGGTAAGAAAGATGGTGACTCAGAATTAGATTCTGGACCCTCAAGCAATTACCATGACATTTCAGTACCATTGGATATGTACCCTGTGGATTACCACGCGTGGCCTAGAGGTGGAGTTAAGGTGTATCTATAGAGACAATAAGTGACTACCCCCTTGTGTCCCAGACCAACATCAATCCAAATGGAAACATTTGGTTCTGTCTT